>NC_088378.1:10402685-10704166 GCF_037993035.2 Macaca fascicularis
AAATAGGTCCACAAGAAAGTAGGGCAAATAACATCTATGGAAGAATAGCAACTACAATAGAACAGTGAGCTCAATAAATATGACAGAGCTCAAATAGCAATAAGGGATATTGGAATTCGGACCAGACAAAGGAGAGAGACTTCACTGAACATCTTGGGCATTCAGTAGAGACCCAGGAAAAGTCATACTTCAGGAATAGAATTAGTATATTCTTACAATAAAGGCGGCTCCAGACAAACAATAGCAAAGGTGAAAAGCAAGTCTCCAAGCATCAGAATGATGTCCAAGTCAATGAATTGCCTGTGAGAGGAAAACTCAACCATCAGAGGTAAACATCAAAGTCAAGTGGCTTAGTTATGCAGTATCCACAATGCGAAGCCTAAATATAAAACTTGAGTACAATAGAAACCTTTTAGTGTGACCCAGGAGCAGGAGAAAAATCAGTCAATACAAACAGATCCAGAAGAGACAGAAATGTTTAGAATATGGAGTGAAACAGATACCTTATCCAGAGACAGAAACAATATAAAGAGCCAAATCAAAAAAAGAATGACTAAGAGATATGTCTTAAAGGAAAAAACTACTGGATGGCCTCCCCATCGAGATAGATATTTCAGAAGAAAAAAGTAAATGAAAAATAATTGCATAGAACCTACAGAACCAGATACACACACAAAACACACGCATGCAGACACACTCAAACATGTATAAGCTTACAAACACACACACATCCACAAATGCTGAAAAATGAAATCAACCGAGCCACACAGACGTGAAGGAAAACATAAAAAGATTTCCTACATGTGGGAAGCAAGTCACAGAAAGGGGGAAGGAGATTGGAACAGAAATATATACCAAAAGCAAGAATGACTGAACACTTTCCAAATATAAAGAACATTTAAAAATCACAGACTCGAGAAGCTCAATGGATCAGAAAAATAATTTCTAAAATGAAAATTATAAGATGCCACTGGGTATAAGGCAGTTCAACTGTCAGAGGGCAAAGACATAATACACAGAAAAATCTCATAAGGAACAGGAAAAACAAAAATCTGTGTCTTGCTAGGGGAACAGTGATACAAATGATTAATGTGACCACATCAGAAACACTGCAACCCAGGAACAAGATAATAACATTAAAATAATAAACATAAGAAGGAAGAGCTCAACTGAGAAGACTACATCCAGAAATAAAATGCCTTAAAGATCATACATGTTGGATAAATGCATATTGTGCACTCCCCTAAAGAAAGAACCCAGAAACTGTAAGAATTCGAAATCAGCAGGCTCATGTAACAAGAGAGGTGACCTGAAGGGATTATGTAGAAGAATAGTAAAACAACGGAATTTTCTGCAGCCCACCTAATGAAGAACCTAGAAATTCACAAATGTAGAGGAAAATGCTGAATGTGTTCTTGATCAAATTTCTATAACTTTTTAAATGAGAATTGACTACTTGAAGCAAAATGATACAAATATATTTAACTTTAGCATATGTAGAAGTAAAAATTTGAACAGGTAACATAAATCATGTAGGGAATAATGGGAAGTGTAGCACTGTAAGTTCCTTCCTCATGCACGAGGGTATGTAATATTAATAAAAGGTTACTATGTGGGTTCAAAGGGATATGGCAAATCCTAGAACAATCACAAAGTTTGGAAATCTGAGGTTTCAGGTGTAATGAGAATATTCCATGCGTTCCAAAGAGCGAAGCCAAGGAAGAAAAGGAAGCCTTTCAAGAGTTCAGGCTCTTATACATCCAGTTGCTCATTGAACGAGCTTCCTGGAATGGAGGGTCTGGGGTTGAGACTAGGTCAGAACTGTAGAATCTCGAGAGAGGGAGTGTTGGATCCCCATGGACCATAACACGTTTCCTAATTCCTCAGGCAGTCACAGGTCATGAATGTGAGGATACTGAGAGATTGGAGCAACATACTCGGGAGGCATAAGGAAGAGCGAATGCTTCAAGATCCCCACAGCCCAAACTCCTCCCCTGCTTTGCCCCCTTCTTCATTGTTTTCTGCTCCTCCGTAGCTGACCAACCTCTTCAGATCTCTTAGTCTACCCTGCTGTCTTCCTTTATGCCATGGGTCCCCCTGTTCTTTCAACTCATCCCCTTTCCCTCAGTCCCACAGTGGCTGCGGCCAGCAGAGGATAGATTGAGAGCAAGAGAGAAGGTCCTGCCGAGGAACCCATTCTAGAGATACTGCATCCTGCCTGGGAGCAAGTTTTCCAGGGCAGCTTTGAGAAGTGTTGCAGAGATAAACCTACATGACACACGTGATATGGGAATGCCAGACATACTATTTGCACAATGCATTTCCATGTGAAACGTAGAGCTTTTTCACTATGTATTGAGTACCTAGTGTGTAGAGGTTGACCTGGAAAGGCTATCCTTCTGGATGCCGTGTTTTCTCTGAAGAACTACGTGTTAGTTGCATCTCCCACATTAGAATGTGAAGTCCTACCGAGAGAGAGAGGGAAAGCTAGACAGATACAGATACTTCTGTATGTGAATAAACAATGGCACAATACAGATGTCAAAATCCATACCAGTAATTCCAGAGAGATGGATTGGGCAGATGGCAGAAGGTGAATAGTCTGATCATTTGTTGGCCACGTGTATGCATTATCTCAGTGTCTCTAAGACGCATTTTCTACTTTAGATTTTAAAAAAATCATAATAATCTATTAACTAAGAGAAATGTGCAGAGAGAATTAGCGATTGAGAGCCATTTGTGCTTGTGGCAGTCATATGGTACTTTTAAAAGGTATATGGAAAAGGCATCGGTAATGACCTTGCTGCAGCACAAAGGTGACGGTGTGGGGTGCCTCTGCATGGTGTCCCACCTCTTGTGACATGTATCGTTTTGGAATTTCCAGTGGCTTGATCAGGAACTACTGCAGGAATCCAGATCCTGTGGCAGCCCCTTATTGTTATACCATGGATCCCAATGTCAGGTGGGAGTACTGCAACCTGACACAATGCTCAGATGCAGAAGGGACTGCCGTCGCACCTCCGAATGTCACCCTGGTTCCAAGCCTAGAGGCTCCTTCCGAACAAGGTAAGGAGCCTGTGGCCAGATACCTACACGCTTAGACTCTGGGATGAAAAGGTATGGAAATTCCCAGTGGTGCGGCAGCTTTCAATGGTCCACGGATGCTCGAGTGTTGACTGAGTTCTGCCATGTAGGAGGAGGCCTCCGCGCACTCTCTGGGGGACCCAGCGGAGTGATTTCTGGTAAAACGTGGGTGGGCTGTGTCTTTAGGATGAGCCCGAACCCTCCAGGGGGATCGCCTGCACAAGTCACCTCGTTGTAAAACGGACTATCTCAGTGTCTTAGCCAACATTTTTATTGTGACATGCTCTGAGGTGTGTGACTCTTTCCAAGCCAGGAAGCATTTCCAGGGATTGCTTCAAGTAGACAGCATTGGGTGCAATCTTCAGCATTGCAGATTCCGAGAAATATGACTCTGGAGCCTGTCGCCCTCGAGAAACCTAACAGGGCTTCCTTAATTTCATATCGCCCTGGGTCTGTGGAGCAGGGCATGAGCTCCCAATGCTCTAAGGCTCTGCAGCCCTAGGCTTTGAAGGGAGTGATTTCTCAGTGTTCTTAAATTCTTTCTGATGGCACTTGTACCTGAGAGGGGTCTGGAGAGAAAGAGTAGTAGACTCCTCCTTTATTGCAATTCAGGATGCCGACCAGGAGAGGATTCCCTCTCTCCTCCAAAGGAATAAGCTTTTGACCGGCACACATCCGTGAGAAGCAAAGTGTGTTTGCCTTCAGTCAGATAGAGAGGACCGTTTTCTGCCCGATGGCCCGGAAGCCAAAGGCCTTGGCTTTCATGAACAATGTTCTAGGGAAACATGAAAAATTTCCATGGATGTCCCTGCCTCTGCCCCTGACAGCCGATTAGCCCCTGCAGCCCGCATTGCCAAATGCAGTGCCCTTTGCTCGATCCTGCGCCATCCTACTCATGAACATTCAGTAGAGTTTCCCAGAAAGTTGCTTGCCCGTGAGCGCACTTTCCAATGAGGAGAGCAGTCTGATCTGTTGTGTTTCTCTAAGGTTGCAGGTGAAATATTTCCAAGAACTGACTACGGTTGTAGAATGGTAGGAATCTGTTGCTTTGGTGTTGGTTTGTTGGTTGGTTTTCTCGCATCCCTCGGCCTACGGATAAGGAAAAGAGTACGGTCGTATTTCTCATAGACTCCTTCCTGGTTGTGTCATCAGTGGCTTCACATGTATCTCTGTTCTCAGAGATACTCAGCTTGATTTCTTCTGTTTTCCTTTCAGCACCGACTGAGCAAAGGCCTGGAGTGCAGGAGTGCTACCACGGTAATGGACAGAGTTATCGAGGCACATACTTCACCACTGTGACAGGAAGAACCTGCCAAGCTTGGTCATCTATGACACCGCACTCTCATAGTCGGACCCCGGAAAACTACCCAAATGGGTATGTCTTTGTTCTTTACCGTAAGAGAAGAAAGGGTCAACTGAAGTTTCTGTTAGAAGAGACGTGCTTCAAGCTGAGTTCTCCGAACTCAACTTGTGTCAGACGCAGATGGCGTAGCAAAATGTCTCAGGATGATTGCCTTGGAGCTACGGGTCTGAGAGAAGAGAACTGTTAAGCTGCCTCTCCTTCCTCCTAGTTTTATGGAGCAGAAGGGACATCTGGAGGCGAGGACATCACATGATGAAGAAAGTCAGAATGGCAAACGACCAAACACTTAGATTACCCTTCCACAACACCCACTAAGGGTCAATGAAGACTTTCCAATTGGAATTCTGTTATTCTGACTTCCAATTCCTGAAGGGAAGGTTGTGTTTGCCTTTTCTGTCTGGGCTCATGAGGAAAGATAGGTGCTTATTTATGGACAGGTAAATGTATCTCTTTCTACGCCTGTGTAAACTCCAATGGGGGAGGGAAACACTCGGCCTTAAGTACCAGTGGCCTGAAGGGATACGGGTTCGCAGCAAGAGAAGAGCCAAGGCAGGAAGGCAGATGAGAGTGATGCTGAAAAGAGACGGATGCTGAAAAGCAAAAGGGATGGGGAGATGGACAGAAGCCTGGGTCTGAGCACCCCAGGGCCAATTTTTTGGCCAGCAGCGACTACAAAAGACATGGAGAAATGGTTTCTCCATGTGGGAGAGGAAATGGTAGAGGCCCTAGCGTATTGAGAGAGGGGCAGTGATGAGCTCAACTCCATAGATGCCTTGGCTTTCTTCCTGGATAGTCTTCCTGCAGTGAGTAGCAAGGAGATGGAGCCCAAGCAGACTGTAGCCATCTTGCTGAAGGTAACGGAGGGATTGGAGTTTGGGATGATTCCGGTAGCTAAAACTTTCTAGGTCTGGCAGAAATAAGACCTGGTTTGTGGAGGAAAGGAGCTCTACAACTACGCATAGAAGTCTCCTCCAGTTGTTGGCCTGACATGACGCTGCATGTGCACAGAAAATGTTCCACAAGAAAGTATGGCAAAGAGCATTTACTGAGGAACAGCAGCTACAAGAGAACAGCAAGCTCAATGAAGAAGACAGAGATCACATAGCACTGTGGGAGACTGGAGTTCTTACCAGCTAGACGGGAGAGTCCTCACAGAACACGTTGCGAATTCCGTGGAGACCCCAGAACAGCCATAATTTAAAAGTGGTATTAAGATATTCCGAGAATACAGTCAGCCGCAGACAACCCCTTTCATAGCTGAAAAGCGAGTGTCCAAGCATCAAATCGGTTTCCAAGTCAATGAACTGCCAGTGAGAGGAAATCTCAAGTCTCTTTACAAGTAAACAAGAAAGTCAATTGGCTCAGCTATGAGGTACCCCGAGAGTGAGTCCTAAATTTAAACTTTGACTACATGTCGGAAAGCATTTCGTGTGATCCATAACCAGGAAATAAATCAGGCCATACAAACAAGCTCAGAAATGACACAAATGATTAGAATTGCATGAAAATTTGACATATCATTATGACAACCGATTTCAAATATTTAAACAAATGAATATGAAACAAACCAGATGTCATGTCAAGAGAAATTAACAGTATAGAATAGCCAAATCAAATTAAAGAACTAATATAAAAACAGTGTGTCTTAAAAGAATAAATTACTGCATGGCCACCTGATCAAGTTGGACATTTCAGAAGAAAAAATTAACCAAACCACAATTCTACAGAACCTACAGAACTAGTTACACACACACACACACACACACACACCCAAATTCAAAACACACCCGTACACAGACTCACGCAAAATCTCACAATTTCTCTCACACACAAGGACACTCCTGGAGAAATAGTGAAATACGAAATCAACCGAGCCTCACAGACACGTAGGAAAATATGAAAAGATTTATTGCATGTGGGAAGCAAGTCACAGAAAAGAGCAAGGGAGTTTGGAGTAGAAGCAAGTGCCGGAATCAAGGATGGTTGATAACTTTTCAATTATGAAGAACGTTGACAAAATCACGGTTTCATGAACCTCTAGGGATCAAATAGGAAATTTCAGAAACAAACAAACCAACAAACAGAAAAAACCGTGTGTGTCGTACTTCTGTACATCACAGTTTGAAGGTAACAAGGCACAGGCATAATACGAAGAAACATCTCAGGAGAAAGTGGAGGAAAAAGAGCTGTGTCTTCCTAGAAGTACAGTGATACAAATTGCTAATGCGTTCACCTCAGAAACACTGGAAGCCGGATGCCAGGGAATATTATTAAAATGATAATCTGCAACCAGAAGAGATCACCGCGAATGCTGAATCCAGCAATAAAATGCCTTGATGACGATCTCTGTTGGATAAATGCATACTGTGCACTGCCCCAAACAAAGCAACCAGAAACTGCCAGACTTTGGAATGAGCAGCCTTATGTAACAAGAGACGTGACCCGAAGGAATTAGATAGAAGAAGAATAGAAGAAGAAGGGAACTTTCTGCAGCCCACATAATGTAGAATCCAGCAATTCGCAAATGTAGATAGATGTAAATGCAAAATATTTTCTTGATCAAATTTCTATGTCTTTTTCAATGAGAGTTGACTGCTTGAAGCAGAATGATAGCACTATGTTTAAGTTTAGCATATGTAGAGGTAACAGGTTGAACAGGTAGCATAAATCATGCAGGAAATAATTGGAAGTGTACCACTGTGTCTTACCTCATGCACGATGGTATGTAATATTAATAAAAGGTTACTGTGTGGGTTCGAAGGGATATTGCAAATCCTAGAGCAATCGCAGTTTTGACCTCTGAGGTTTATGTTATAATAAGAATATTCCATGCATTCCAAAGAGGGAAGCCATGGAAGAAAAAGAAGTCTTACAAGAGCTCGGGCTCTTATACATCCAGTTGCTGATTGAACCAGCTTCCTGGAATGGAGGGTCTGAGGTTGAGACTAGGTCACAATTGTAGAGTCTCTAGAGAGAGAGTGTTGGATCCCCATGGCCCAGAATACATTTCCCATTTTCTCAGGCAGCCGCAGGTCATGAATGTGAGGATACTGAGAGATTGGAGCAAGGTTCTTGGGAGGCATAAGGAAGAGCGAATGCTTCAAGATCCCTGCAGCCCGAAGTCCTCCCCTGCTTTGCCCCCTTCTTCATTGCTTTCTGCTCCTCCGTAGCTGTCCGACCTCTTCAGATCTCTTAGTCTACCCTGCCGTCTTCCTTGATGCCATGGGTCCCACTGTTCTTTCAACTCATCCGCTTTCCCTCAGTCCCGGAGTGGCTGCGGCCAGCAGAGCATAGATTGAGAGCAAGAGAGAAGGTCCTGCCCAGGAACCCATTCTAGAGATACTGCATCCTGCCTGGGAGCAACTTTTCCAGGGCAGCTTTGAGAAGTGGTGCAGAAAGAAACCTACTTGACCCACGTGACACGAGAATGACAGACCGTAGTAGTATTCGCACAACGCGTTTCCGTGTGAAACGTAGAGCCTTTCCACTCCGTTTTGAGTACATAGTAAGGGAAGGTTGACCTGGAAAGGCTGTCCTTCTGGATGCCATGTTTTCTCGGAAGAACTACATGTTAGTTGCAACTCCCACTTTAGAATATGAAGCCCTACCGAGAGAGATACGCAGACTAGACAGATACAGATACTTTGTGTGCGAATCAACAATGGCACAATACAGGCGTCAAAATGCGTACCAGTTATTCCAGAGAGATGGATTGGGCAGAAGGTAGAAGGAGAATAGTCTGATCATGTTTTGGCCACGTGTATGCATTATCTCAGTGTCTCTAGGAAGCGTTTGCTCCTTTAGATTTACAAAAATAGTAATAATCTCTTAAGTATGAGAAATGTGCAGAGAGGATTAGTGATTGAGAGCCATTCGTGCTTGTGGCAATCATATGGTACTTTTAATGGGTATATTAGAAAGGCACCAGGAACGACCATGTTGCCGCACAAAGGAGAGGGTGTGGCGTCCCCGTGCATAGTGTCCCACCTCTTGTGACATGTATCGTTTTGGAATTTCCAGTGGCTTGATCAGGAACTACTGCAGGAATCCAGATCCTGTGGCAGCCCCTTATTGTTATACCATGGATCCCAATGTCAGGTGGGAGTACTGCAACCTGACACAATGCTCAGACGCAGAAGGGACTGCCGTCGCACCTCCGAATGTCACCCCGGTTCCAAGCCTAGAGGCTCCTTCCGAACAAGGTAAGGAGCCTGCGGCCAGACATCTACACGCTTAGAAGCTGGGATGGAAAGCCATGGAAATTCCCAGTGGTGCGGCAGCTTTCAATGGTCCACGGATGCTCGAGTGTTGACTGAGTTCTGCCATGTAGGAGGAAGCCCGCGTGCACTCTCTGGGGGAGTCAGCGGAGTGATTTCTGGTACAACGTGGGTGGGCTGTGTCTTTAGGATGGGCCCAAACCCTCCAGGGTGATTGCCTGCACAAGTCACCTCGTTGTAAAACGGACTATCTCAGTGTCTTAGCCAACATTTTTATTGTGACATGCTCTGAGGTGTGTGACTCTTTCCAAGCCAGGAAGCATTTCCAGGGATTGCTTCAAGTAGACAGCATTGGGTGCAATCTTCCGCATTGCCGATTCCGAGAAATATGACTCTGGAGCCTGTCGCCCTGGAGAAACCTAACAGGGCTTCCTTAATTCCATATCGCCCTGGGTCTGTGGAGCAGTACATGAGCTCCCAATGCTCTAAGGCTCTGCAGCCCTAGGCTTTGAAGGGAGTGATTTCTCAGTGTTCTTAAACCTCTTTGTGATGGCACTTGTACCTGGGAGGGGTCTGGAGAGAAAGAGTAGTAGACTTCTCCTTTATTGCAATTCAGGATGCGGGGCACGAGAGGATTCCCTCTCTCCTCCAAAGGAATAAGCTTTTGGCCTGCACACATCCCTGAGAAGCAAAGTGTCGTTGCCTTCAGTCAGATATAGAGGACCGTTTTCTGCCCCATGGCCCGGAAGCCAAAGGCCTTGGCTTTCATGAACAACGGTCTAGGGAAACATACCTGTCCCCGCCTCTGTCCCCGACAGCCGATTACCACCTGCAGCCCGCATTGCCAAATGCAGTGCCCTTTGCTCGATCCTGCCCCATTCAGTAGAGTTTCCCAGAAAGGTGGTTGCTCGTGAGCGCACTTTCCAATGAGGAGAGCAGTCTGACCTGTTGTGTTTCTCTAAGGTTGCAGGTGAAATATTTCCAAGAACTGACTACGGTTCTAGAATGGTAGGAATCTGTTGCTTTGGTGTTGGTTTGTTGGTTGGTTTTCTCACATCCCTCGGTCTACGGATAAGGAAAAGAGTACGGTCGTAATTCTCATAGACTCCTTCCTGGTTGTGTCATCAGTGGCTTCACATGTATCTCTGTTCTCAGAGATCCTCAGCTTGATTTCTTCTGTTTTCCTTTCAGCACCGACTGAGCAAAGGCCTGGGGTGCAGGAGTGCTACCACGGTAATGGACAGAGTTATCGAGGCACATACTTCACCACTGTGACAGGAAGAACCTGCCAAGCTTGGTCATCTATGACACCGCACTCTCATAGTCGGACCCCGGAAAACTACCCAAATGGGTATGTCTTTGTTCTTTACCGTAAGAGAAGAAAGGGTCAACTGAAGTTTCTGTTAGAAGAGACGTGCTTCAAGCTGAGTTCTCCGAACTCAACTTGTGTCAGACGCAGATGGCGTAGCAAAATGTCTCAGGATGATTGCCTTGGAGCTACGGGTCTGAGAGAAGAGAACTGTTAAGCTGCCTCTCCTTCCTCCTAGTTTTATGGAGCAGAAGGGACATCTGGAGGCGAGGACATCACATGATGAAGAAAGTCAGAATGGCAAACGACCAAACACTTAGATTACCCTTCCACAACACCCACTAAGGGTCAATGAAGACTTTCCAATTGGAATTCTGTTATTCTGACTTCCAATTCCTGAAGGGAAGGTTGTGTTTGCCTTTTCTGTCTGGGCTCATGAGGAAAGATAGGTGCTTATTTATGGACAGGTAAATGTATCTCTTTCTACGCCTGTGTAAACTCCAATGGGGGAGGGAAACACTCGGCCTTAAGTACCAGTGGCCTGAAGGGATACGGGTTCGCAGCAAGAGAAGAGCCAAGGCAGGAAGGCAGATGAGAGTGATGCTGAAAAGAGACGGATGCTGAAAAGCAAAAGGGATGGGGAGATGGACAGAAGCCTGGGTCTGAGCACCCCAGGGCCAATTTTTTGGCCAGCAGCGACTACAAAAGACATGGAGAAATGGTTTCTCCATGTGGGAGAGGAAATGGTAGAGGCCCTAGCGTATTGAGAGAGGGGCAGTGATGAGCTCAACTCCATAGATGCCTTGGCTTTCTTCCTGGATAGCCTTCCTGCAGTGAGTAGCAAGGAGATGGAGCCCAAGCAGACTGTAGCCATCTTGCTGAAGGTAACGGAGGGATTGGAGTTTGGGATGATTCCGGTAGCTAAAACTTTCTAGGTCTGGCAGAAATAAGACCTGGTTTGTGGAGGAAAGGAGCTCTACAACTACGCATAGAAGTCTCCTCCAGTTGTTGGCCTGACATGACGCTGCATGTGCACAGAAAATGTTCCACAAGAAAGTATGGCAAAGAACATTTACTGAGGAACAGCAGCTACAAGAGAACAGCAAGCTCAGTGAAGAAGACAGAGATCACATAGCACTGTGGGAGACTGGAGTTCTTACCAGCTAGACGGGAGAGTCCTCACAGAACACGTTGCGAATTCCGTGGAGACCCCAGAACAGCCATAATTTAAAAGTGGTATTAAGATATTCCGAGAATACAGTCAGCTGCAGACAACCCCTTTCATAGCTGAAAAGCGAGTGTCCAAGCATCAAATCGGTTTCCAAGTCAATGAACTGCCAGTGAGAGGAAATCTCAAGTCTCTTTACAAGTAAACAAGAAAGTCAATTGGCTCAGCTATGAGGTACCCCGAGAGTGAGTCCTAAATTTAAACTTTGACTACATGTCGGAAAGCATTTCGTGTGATCCATAACCAGGAAATAAATCAGGCCATACAAACAAGCTCAGAAATGACACAAATGATTAGAATTGCATGAAAATTTGACATATCATTATGACAACCGATTTCAAATATTTAAACAAATGAATATGAAACAAACCAGATGTCATGTCAAGAGAAATTAACAGTATAGAATAGCCAAATCAAATTAAAGAACTAATATAAAAACAGTGTGTCTTAAAAGAATAAATTACTGCATGGCCACCTGATCAAGTTGGACATTTCAGAAGAAAAAATTAACCAAACCACAATTCTACAGAACCTACAGAACTAGTTACACACACACACACACACACACACACACACCCAAATTCAAAACACACCCGTACACAGACTCACGCAAAATCTCACAATTTCTCTCACACACAAGGACACTCCTGGAGAAATAGTGAAATACGAAATCAACCGAGCCTCACAGACACGTAGGAAAATATGAAAAGATTTATTGCATGTGGGAAGCAAGTCACAGAAAAGAGCAAGGGAGTTTGGAGTAGAAGCAAGTGCCGGAATCAAGGATGGTTGATAACTTTTCAATTATGAAGAACGTTGACAAAATCACGGTTTCATGAACCTCTAGGGATCAAATAGGAAATTTCAGAAACAAACAAACCAACAAACAGAAAAAACCGTGTGTGTCGTACTTCTGTACATCACAGTTTGAAGGTAACAAGGCACAGGCATAATACGAAGAAACATCTCAGGAGAAAGTGGAGGAAAAAGAGCTGTGTCTTCCTAGAAGTACAGTGATACAAATTGCTAATGCGTTCACCTCAGAAACACTGGAAGCCGGATGCCAGGGAATATTATTAAAATGATAATCTGCAACCAGAAGAGATCACCGCGAATGCTGAATCCAGCAATAAAATGCCTTGATGACGATCTCTGTTGGATAAATGCATACTGTGCACTGCCCCAAACAAAGCAACCAGAAACTGCCAGACTTTGGAATGAGCAGCCTTATGTAACAAGAGACGTGACCCGAAGGAATTAGATAGAAGAAGAATAGAAGAAGAAGGGAACTTTCTGCAGCCCACATAATGTAGAATCCAGCAATTCGCAAATGTAGATAGATGTAAATGCAAAAAATTTTCTTGATCAAATTTCTATGTCTTTTTCAATGAGAGTTGACTGCTTGAAGCAGAATGATAGCACTATGTTTAAGTTTAGCATATGTAGAGGTAACAGGTTGAACAGGTAGCATAAATCATGCAGGAAATAATTGGAAGTGTACCACTGTGTCTTACCTCATGCACGATGGTATGTAATATTAATAAAAGGTTACTGTGTGGGTTCGAAGGGATATTGCAAATCCTAGAGCAATCGCAGTTTTGACCTCTGAGGTTTATGTTATAATAAGAATATTCCATGCATTCCAAAGAGGGAAGCCATGGAAGAAAAAGAAGTCTTACAAGAGCTCGGGCTCTTATACATCCAGTTGCTGATTGAACCAGCTTCCTGGAATGGAGGGTCTGAGGTTGAGACTAGGTCACAATTGTAGAGTCTCTAGAGAGAGAGTGTTGGATCCCCATGGCCCAGAATACATTTCCCATTTTCTCAGGCAGCCGCAGGTCATGAATGTGAGGATACTGAGAGGTTGGAGCAAGGTTCTTGGGAGGCATAAGGAAGAGCGAATGCTTCAAGATCCCCGCAGCCCGAAGTCCTCCCCTGCTTTGCCCCCTTCTTCATTGCTTTCTGCTCCTCCGTAGCTGTCCGACCTCTTCAGATCTCTTAGTCTACCCTGCCGTCTTCCTTGATGCCATGGGTCCCACTGTTCTTTCAACTCATCCGCTTTCCCTCAGTCCCGGAGTGGCTGCGGCCAGCAGAGCATAGATTGAGAGCAAGAGAGAAGGTCCTGCCCAGGAACCCATTCTAGAGATACTGCATCCTGCCTGGGAGCAACTTTTCCAGGGCAGCTTTGAGAAGTGGTGCGGAAAGAAACCTACTTGACCCACGTGATAGGAGAATGACAGACCGTAGTAGTATTCGCACAACGCGTTTCCATGTGAAACGTAGAGCCTTTCCACTCCGTTTTGAGTACATAGTAAGGGAAGGTTGACCTGGAAAGGCTGTCCTTCTGGATGCCATGTTTTCTCGGAAGAACTACATGTTAGTTGCAACTCCCACTTTAGAATATGAAGCCCTACCGAGAGAGATACGCAGACTAGACAGATACAGATACTTTGTGTGCGAATCAACAATGGCACAATACAGGCGTCAAAATGCGTACCAGTTATTCCAGAGAGATGGATTGGGCAGAAGGTAGAAGGAGAATAGTCTGATCATGTTTTGGCCACGTGTATGCATTATCTCAGTGTCTCTAGGAAGCGTTTGCTCCTTTAGATTTACAAAAATAGTAATAATCTCTTAAGTATGAGAAATGTGCAGAGAGGATTAGTGATTGAGAGCCATTCGTGCTTGTGGCAATCATATGGTACTTTTAATGGGTATATTAGAAAGGCACCAGGAACGACCATGTTGCCACACAAAGGAGAGGGTGTGGCGTCCCCGTGCATAGTGTCCCACCTCTTGTGACATGTATCGTTTTGGAATTTCCAGTGGCTTGATCAGGAACTACTGCAGGAATCCAGATCCTGTGGCAGCCCCTTATTGTTATACCATGGATCCCAATGTCAGGTGGGAGTACTGCAACCTGACACAATGCTCAGACGCAGAAGGGACTGCCGTCGCACCTCCGAATGTCACCCCGGTTCCAAGCCTAGAGGCTCCTTCCGAACAAGGTAAGGAGCCTGCGGCCAGACATCTACACGCTTAGAAGCTGGGATGGAAAGCCATGGAAATTCCCAGTGGTGCGGCAGCTTTCAATGGTCCACGGATGCTCGAGTGTTGACTGAGTTCTGCCATGTAGGAGGAAGCCCGCGTGCACTCTCTGGGGGAGTCAGCGGAGTGATTTCTGGTACAACGTGGGTGGGCTGTGTCTTTAGGATGGGCCCAAACCCTCCAGGGTGATTGCCTGCACAAGTCACCTCGTTGTAAAACGGACTATCTCAGTGTCTTAGCCAACATTTTTATTGTGACATGCTCTGAGGTGTGTGACTCTTTCCAAGCCAGGAAGCATTTCCAGGGATTGCTTCAAGTAGACAGCATTGGGTGCAATCTTCCGCATTGCCGATTCCGAGAAATATGACTCTGGAGCCTGTCGCCCTGGAGAAACCTAACAGGGCTTCCTTAATTCCATATCGCCCTGGGTCTGTGGAGCAGTACATGAGCTCCCAATGCTCTAAGGCTCTGCAGCCCTAGGCTTTGAAGGGAGTGATTTCTCAGTGTTCTTAAACCTCTTTGTGATGGCACTTGTACCTGGGAGGGGTCTGGAGAGAAAGAGTAGTAGACTTCTCCTTTATTGCAATTCAGGATGCGGGGCACGAGAGGATTCCCTCTCTCCTCCAAAGGAATAAGCTTTTGGCCTGCACACATCCCTGAGAAGCAAAGTGTCGTTGCCTTCAGTCAGATATAGAGGACCGTTTTCTGCCCCATGGCCCGGAAGCCAAAGGCCTTGGCTTTCATGAACAACGGTCTAGGGAAACATACCTGTCCCCGCCTCTGTCCCCGACAGCCGATTACCACCTGCAGCCCGCATTGCCAAATGCAGTGCCCTTTGCTCGATCTTGCCCCATTCAGTAGAGTTACCCAGAAAGGTGGTTGCTCGTGAGCGCACTTTCCAATGAGGAGAGCAGTCTGACCTGTTGTGTTTCTCTAAGGTTGCAGGTGAAATATTTCCAAGAACTGACTACGGTTCTAGAATGGTAGGAATCTGTTGCTTTGGTGTTGGTTTGTTGGTTGGTTTTCTCACATCCCTCGGTCTACGGATAAGGAAAAGAGTACGGTCGTAATTCTCATAGACTCCTTCCTGGTTGTGTCATCAGTGGCTTCACATGTATCTCTGTTCTCAGAGATCCTCAGCTTGATTTCTTCTGTTTTCCTTTCAGCACCGACTGAGCAAAGGCCTGGGGTGCAGGAGTGCTACCACGGTAATGGACAGAGTTATCGAGGCACATACTTCACCACTGTGACAGGAAGAACCTGCCAAGCTTGGTCATCTATGACACCGCACTCTCATAGTCGGACCCCGGAAAACTACCCAAATGGGTATGTCTTTGTTCTTTACCGTAAGAGAAGAAAGGGTCAACTGAAGTTTCTGTTAGAAGAGACGTGCTTCAAGCTGAGTTCTCCGAACTCAACTTGTGTCAGACGCAGATGGCGTAGCAAAATGTCTCAGGATGATTGCCTTGGAGCTACGGGTCTGAGAGAAGAGAACTGTTAAGCTGCCTCTCCTTCCTCCTAGTTTTATGGAGCAGAAGGGACATCTGGAGGCGAGGACATCACATGATGAAGAAAGTCAGAATGGCAAACGACCAAACACTTAGATTACCCTTCCACAACACCCACTAAGGGTCAATGAAGACTTTCCAATTGGAATTCTGTTATTCTGACTTCCAATTCCTGAAGGGAAGGTTGTGTTTGCCTTTTCTGTCTGGGCTCATGAGGAAAGATAGGTGCTTATTTATGGACAGGTAAATGTATCTCTTTCTACGCCTGTGTAAACTCCAATGGGGGAGGGAAACACTCGGCCTTAAGTACCAGTGGCCTGAAGGGATACGGGTTCGCAGCAAGAGAAGAGCCAAGGCAGGAAGGCAGATGAGAGTGATGCTGAAAAGAGACGGATGCTGAAAAGCAAAAGGGATGGGGAGATGGACAGAAGCCTGGGTCTGAGCACCCCAGGGCCAATTTTTTGGCCAGCAGCGACTACAAAAGACATGGAGAAATGGTTTCTCCATGTGGGAGAGGAAATGGTAGAGGCCCTAGCGTATTGAGAGAGGGGCAGTGATAAGCTCAACTCCATAGATGCCTTGGCTTTCTTCCTGGATAGCCTTCCTGCAGTGAGTAGCAAGGAGATGGAGCCCAAGCAGACTGTAGCCATCTTGCTGAAGGTAACGGAGGGATTGGAGTTTGGGATGATTCCGGTAGCTAAAACTTTCTAGGTCTGGCAGAAATAAGACCTGGTTTGTGGAGGAAAGGAGCTCTACAACTACGCATAGAAGTCTCCTCCAGTTGTTGGCCTGACATGACGCTGCATGTGCACAGAAAATGTTCCACAAGAAAGTATGGCAAAGAGCATTTACTGAGGAACAGCAGCTACAAGAGAACAGCAAGCTCAATGAAGAAGACAGAGATCACATAGCACTGTGGGAGACTGGAGTTCTTACCAGCTAGACGGGAGAGTCCTCACAGAACACGTTGCGAATTCCGTGGAGACCCCAGAACAGCCATAATTTAAAAGTGGTATTAAGATATTCCGAGAATACAGTCAGCCGCCGACAACCCCTTTCATAGCTGAAAAGCGAGTGTCCAAGCATCAAATCGGTTTCCAAGTCAATGAACTGCCAGTGAGAGGAAATCTCAAGTCTCTTTACAAGTAAACAAGAAAGTCAATTGGCTCAGCTATGAGGTACCCCGAGAGTGAGTCCTAAATTTAAACTTTGACTACATGTCGGAAAGCATTTCGTGTGATCCATAACCAGGAAATAAATCAGGCCATACAAACAAGCTCAGAAATGACACAAATGATTAGAATTGCATGAAAATTTGACATATCATTATGACAACCGATTTCAAATATTTAAACAAATGAATATGAAACAAACCAGATGTCATGTCAAGAGAAATTAACAGTATAGAATAGCCAAATCAAATTAAAGAACTAATATAAAAACAGTGTGTCTTAAATGAATAAATTACTGCATGGCCACCTGATCAAGTTGGACATTTCAGAAGAAAAAATTAACCAAACCACAATTCTACAGAACCTACAGAACTAGTTACACACACACACACACACACACACACACACACACCCAAATTCAAAACACACCCGTACACAGACTCACGCAAAATCTCACAATTTCTCTCACACACAAGGACACTCCTGGAGAAATAGTGAAATACGAAATCAACCGAGCCTCACAGACACGTAGGAAAATATGAAAAGATTTATTGCATGTGGGAAGCAAGTCACAGAAAAGAGCAAGGGAGTTTGGAGTAGAAGCAAGTGCCGGAATCAAGGATGGTTGATAACTTTTCAATTATGAAGAACGTTGACAAAATCACGGTTTCATGAACCTCTAGGGATCAAATAGGAAATTTCAGAAACAAACAAACCAACAAACAGAAAAAACCGTGTGTGTCGTACTTCTGTACATCACAGTTTGAAGGTAACAAGGCACAGGCATAATACGAAGAAACATCTCAGGAGAAAGTGGAGGAAAAAGAGCTGTGTCTTCCTAGAAGTACAGTGATACAAATTGCTAATGCGTTCACCTCAGAAACACTGGAAGCCGGATGCCAGGGAATATTATTAAAATGATAATCTGCAACCAGAAGAGATCACCGCGAATGCTGAATCCAGCAATAAAATGCCTTGATGACGATCTCTGTTGGATAAATGCATACTGTGCACTGCCCCAAACAAAGCAACCAGAAACTGCCAGACTTTGGAATGAGCAGCCTTATGTAACAAGAGACGTGACCCGAAGGAATTAGATAGAAGAAGAATAGAAGAAGAAGGGAACTTTCTGCAGCCCACATAATGTAGAATCCAGCAATTCGCAAATGTAGATAGATGTAAATGCAAAATATTTTCTTGATCAAATTTCTATGTCTTTTTCAATGAGAGTTGACTGCTTGAAGCAGAATGATAGCACTATGTTTAAGTTTAGCATATGTAGAGGTAACAGGTTGAACAGGTAGCATAAATCATGCAGGAAATAATTGGAAGTGTACCACTGTGTCTTACCTCATGCACGATGGTATGTAATATTAATAAAAGGTTACTGTGTGGGTTCGAAGGGATATTGCAAATCCTAGAGCAATCGCAGTTTTGACCTCTGAGGTTTATGTTATAATAAGAATATTCCATGCATTCCAAAGAGGGAAGCCATGGAAGAAAAAGAAGTCTTACAAGAGCTCGGGCTCTTATACATCCAGTTGCTGATTGAACCAGCTTCCTGGAATGGAGGGTCTGAGGTTGAGACTAGGTCACAATTGTAGAGTCTCTAGAGAGAGAGTGTTGGATCCCCATGGCCCAGAATACATTTCCCATTTTCTCAGGCAGCCGCAGGTCATGAATGTGAGGATACTGAGAGGTTGGAGCAAGGTTCTTGGGAGGCATAAGGAAGAGCGAATGCTTCAAGATCCCCGCAGCCCGAAGTCCTCCCCTGCTTTGCCCCCTTCTTCATTGCTTTCTGCTCCTCCGTAGCTGTCCGACCTCTTCAGATCTCTTAGTCTACCCTGCCGTCTTCCTTGATGCCATGGGTCCCACTGTTCTTTCAACTCATCCGCTTTCCCTCAGTCCCGGAGTGGCTGCGGCCAGCAGAGCATAGATTGAGAGCAAGAGAGAAGGTCCTGCCCAGGAACCCATTCTAGAGATACTGCATCCTGCCTGGGAGCAACTTTTCCAGGGCAGCTTTGAGAAGTGGTGCGGAAAGAAACCTACTTGACCCACGTGATAGGAGAATGACAGACCGTAGTAGTATTCGCACAACGCGTTTCCATGTGAAACGTAGAGCCTTTCCACTCCGTTTTGAGTACATAGTAAGGGAAGGTTGACCTGGAAAGGCTGTCCTTCTGGATGCCATGTTTTCTCGGAAGAACTACATGTTAGTTGCAACTCCCACTTTAGAATATGAAGCCCTACCGAGAGAGATACGCAGACTAGACAGATACAGATACTTTGTGTGCGAATCAACAATGGCACAATACAGGCGTCAAAATGCGTACCAGTTATTCCAGAGAGATGGATTGGGCAGAAGGTAGAAGGAGAATAGTCTGATCATGTTTTGGCCACGTGTATGCATTATCTCAGTGTCTCTAGGAAGCGTTTGCTCCTTTAGATTTACAAAAATAGTAATAATCTCTTAAGTATGAGAAATGTGCAGAGAGGATTAGTGATTGAGAGCCATTCGTGCTTGTGGCAATCATATGGTACTTTTAATGGGTATATTAGAAAGGCACCAGGAACGACCATGTTGCCACACAAAGGAGAGGGTGTGGCGTCCCCGTGCATAGTGTCCCACCTCTTGTGACATGTATCGTTTTGGAATTTCCAGTGGCTTGATCAGGAACTACTGCAGGAATCCAGATCCTGTGGCAGCCCCTTATTGTTATACCATGGATCCCAATGTCAGGTGGGAGTACTGCAACCTGACACAATGCTCAGACGCAGAAGGGACTGCCGTCGCACCTCCGAATGTCACCCCGGTTCCAAGCCTAGAGGCTCCTTCCGAACAAGGTAAGGAGCCTGCGGCCAGACATCTACACGCTTAGAAGCTGGGATGGAAAGCCATGGAAATTCCCAGTGGTGCGGCAGCTTTCAATGGTCCACGGATGCTCGAGTGTTGACTGAGTTCTGCCATGTAGGAGGAAGCCCGCGTGCACTCTCTGGGGGAGTCAGCGGAGTGATTTCTGGTACAACGTGGGTGGGCTGTGTCTTTAGGATGGGCCCAAACCCTCCAGGGTGATTGCCTGCACAAGTCACCTCGTTGTAAAACGGACTATCTCAGTGTCTTAGCCAACATTTTTATTGTGACATGCTCTGAGGTGTGTGACTCTTTCCAAGCCAGGAAGCATTTCCAGGGATTGCTTCAAGTAGACAGCATTGGGTGCAATCTTCCGCATTGCCGATTCCGAGAAATATGACTCTGGAGCCTGTCGCCCTGGAGAAACCTAACAGGGCTTCCTTAATTCCATATCGCCCTGGGTCTGTGGAGCAGTACATGAGCTCCCAATGCTCTAAGGCTCTGCAGCCCTAGGCTTTGAAGGGAGTGATTTCTCAGTGTTCTTAAACCTCTTTGTGATGGCACTTGTACCTGGGAGGGGTCTGGAGAGAAAGAGTAGTAGACTTCTCCTTTATTGCAATTCAGGATGCGGGGCACGAGAGGATTCCCTCTCTCCTCCAAAGGAATAAGCTTTTGGCCTGCACACATCCCTGAGAAGCAAAGTGTCGTTGCCTTCAGTCAGATATAGAGGACCGTTTTCTGCCCCATGGCCCGGAAGCCAAAGGCCTTGGCTTTCATGAACAACGGTCTAGGGAAACATACCTGTCCCCGCCTCTGTCCCCGACAGCCGATTACCACCTGCAGCCCGCATTGCCAAATGCAGTGCCCTTTGCTCGATCCTGCCCCATTCAGTAGAGTTTCCCAGAAAGGTGGTTGCTCGTGAGCGCACTTTCCAATGAGGAGAGCAGTCTGACCTGTTGTGTTTCTCTAAGGTTGCAGGTGAAATATTTCCAAGAACTGACTACGGTTCTAGAATGGTAGGAATCTGTTGCTTTGGTGTTGGTTTGTTGGTTGGTTTTCTCACATCCCTCGGTCTACGGATAAGGAAAAGAGTACGGTCGTAATTCTCATAGACTCCTTCCTGGTTGTGTCATCAGTGGCTTCACATGTATCTCTGTTCTCAGAGATCCTCAGCTTGATTTCTTCTGTTTTCCTTTCAGCACCGACTGAGCAAAGGCCTGGGGTGCAGGAGTGCTACCACGGTAATGGACAGAGTTATCGAGGCACATACTTCACCACTGTGACAGGAAGAACCTGCCAAGCTTGGTCATCTATGACACCGCACTCTCATAGTCGGACCCCGGAAAACTACCCAAATGGGTATGTCTTTGTTCTTTACCGTAAGAGAAGAAAGGGTCAACTGAAGTTTCTGTTAGAAGAGACGTGCTTCAAGCTGAGTTCTCCGAACTCAACTTGTGTCAGACGCAGATGGCGTAGCAGAATGTCTCAGGATGATTGCCTTGGAGCTACGGGTCTGAGAGAAGAGAACTGTTAAGCTGCCTCTCCTTCCTCCTAGTTTTATGGAGCAGAAGGGACATCTGGAGGCGAGGACATCACATGATGAAGAAAGTCAGAATGGCAAACGACCAAACACTTAGATTACCCTTCCACAACACCCACTAAGGGTCAATGAAGACTTTCCAATTGGAATTCTGTTATTCTGACTTCCAATTCCTGAAGGGAAGGTTGTGTTTGCCTTTTCTGTCTGGGCTCATGAGGAAAGATAGGTGCTTATTTATGGACAGGTAAATGTATCTCTTTCTACGCCTGTGTAAACTCCAATGGGGGAGGGAAACACTCGGCCTTAAGTACCAGTGGCCTGAAGGGATACGGGTTCGCAGCAAGAGAAGAGCCAAGGCAGGAAGGCAGATGAGAGTGATGCTGAAAAGAGACGGATGCTGAAAAGCAAAAGGGATGGGGAGATGGACAGAAGCCTGGGTCTGAGCACCCCAGGGCCAATTTTTTGGCCAGCAGCGACTACAAAAGACATGGAGAAATGGTTTCTCCATGTGGGAGAGGAAATGGTAGAGGCCCTAGCGTATTGAGAGAGGGGCAGTGATGAGCTCAACTCCATAGATGCCTTGGCTTTCTTCCTGGATAGCCTTCCTGCAGTGAGTAGCAAGGAGATGGAGCCCAAGCAGACTGTAGCCATCTTGCTGAAGGTAACGGAGGGATTGGAGTTTGGGATGATTCCGGTAGCTAAAACTTTCTAGGTCTGGCAGAAATAAGACCTGGTTTGTGGAGGAAAGGAGCTCTACAACTACGCATAGAAGTCTCCTCCGTTGTTGTTGGCCTGACATGACGCTGCATGTGCACAGAAAATGTTCCACAAGAAAGTATGGCAAAGAACATTTACTGAGGAACAGCAGCTACAAGAGAACAGCAAGCTCAATGAAGAAGACAGAGATCACATAGCACTGTGGGAGACTGGAGTTCTTACCAGCTAGACGGGAGAGTCCTCACAGAACACGTTGCGAATTCCGTGGAGACCCCAGAACAGCCATAATTTAAAAGTGGTATTAAGATATTCCGAGAATACAGTCAGCTGCAGACAACCCCTTTCATAGCTGAAAAGCGAGTGTCCAAGCATCAAATCGGTTTCCAAGTCAATGAACTGCCAGTGAGAGGAAATCTCAAGTCTCTTTACAAGTAAACAAGAAAGTCAATTGGCTCAGCTATGAGGTACCCCGAGAGTGAGTCCTAAATTTAAACTTTGACTACATGTCGGAAAGCATTTCGTGTGATCCATAACCAGGAAATAAATCAGGCCATACAAACAAGCTCAGAAATGACACAAATGATTAGAATTGCATGAAAATTTGACATATCATTATGACAACCGATTTCAAATATTTAAACAAATGAATATGAAACAAACCAGATGTCATGTCAAGAGAAATTAACAGTATAGAATAGCCAAATCAAATTAAAGAACTAATATAAAAACAGTGTGTCTTAAAAGAATAAATTACTGCATGGCCACCTGATCAAGTTGGACATTTCAGAAGAAAAAATTAACCAAACCACAATTCTACAGAACCTACAGAACTAGTTACACACACACACACACACACACACACCCAAATTCAAAACACACCCGTACACAGACTCACGCAAAATCTCACAATTTCTCTCACACACAAGGACACTCCTGGAGAAATAGTGAAATACGAAATCAACCGAGCCTCACAGACACGTAGGAAAATATGAAAAGATTTATTGCATGTGGGAAGCAAGTCACAGAAAAGAGCAAGGGAGTTTGGAGTAGAAGCAAGTGCCGGAATCAAGGATGGTTGATAACTTTTCAATTATGAAGAACGTTGACAAAATCACGGTTTCATGAACCTCTAGGGATCAAATAGGAAATTTCAGAAACAAACAAACCAACAAACAGAAAAAACCGTGTGTGTCGTACTTCTGTACATCACAGTTTGAAGGTAACAAGGCACAGGCATAATACGAAGAAACATCTCAGGAGAAAGTGGAGGAAAAAGAGCTGTGTCTTCCTAGAAGTACAGTGATACAAATTGCTAATGCGTTCACCTCAGAAACACTGGAAGCCGGATGCCAGGGAATATTATTAAAATGATAATCTGCAACCAGAAGAGATCACCGCGAATGCTGAATCCAGCAATAAAATGCCTTGATGACGATCTCTGTTGGATAAATGCATACTGTGCACTGCCCCAAACAAAGCAACCAGAAACTGCCAGACTTTGGAATGAGCAGCCTTATGTAACAAGAGACGTGACCCGAAGGAATTAGATAGAAGAAGAATAGAAGAAGAAGGGAACTTTCTGCAGCCCACATAATGTAGAATCCAGCAATTCGCAAATGTAGATAGATGTAAATGCAAAATATTTTCTTGATCAAATTTCTATGTCTTTTTCAATGAGAGTTGACTGCTTGAAGCAGAATGATAGCACTATGTTTAAGTTTAGCATATGTAGAGGTAACAGGTTGAACAGGTAGCATAAATCATGCAGGAAATAATTGGAAGTGTACCACTGTGTCTTACCTCATGCACGATGGTATGTAATATTAATAAAAGGTTACTGTGTGGGTTCGAAGGGATATTGCAAATCCTAGAGCAATCGCAGTTTTGACCTCTGAGGTTTATGTTATAATAAGAATATTCCATGCATTCCAAAGAGGGAAGCCATGGAAGAAAAAGAAGTCTTACAAGAGCTCGGGCTCTTATACATCCAGTTGCTGATTGAACCAGCTTCCTGGAATGGAGGGTCTGAGGTTGAGACTAGGTCACAATTGTAGAGTCTCTAGAGAGAGAGTGTTGGATCCCCATGGCCCAGAATACATTTCCCATTTTCTCAGGCAGCCGCAGGTCATGAATGTGAGGATACTGAGAGGTTGGAGCAAGGTTCTTGGGAGGCATAAGGAAGAGCGAATGCTTCAAGATCCCCGCAGCCCGAAGTCCTCCCCTGCTTTGCCCCCTTCTTCATTGCTTTCTGCTCCTCCGTAGCTGTCCGACCTCTTCAGATCTCTTAGTCTACCCTGCCGTCTTCCTTGATGCCATGGGTCCCACTGTTCTTTCAACTCATCCGCTTTCCCTCAGTCCCGGAGTGGCTGCGGCCAGCAGAGCATAGATTGAGAGCAAGAGAGAAGGTCCTGCCCAGGAACCCATTCTAGAGATACTGCATCCTGCCTGGGAGCAACTTTTCCAGGGCAGCTTTGAGAAGTGGTGCGGAAAGAAACCTACTTGACCCACGTGATAGGAGAATGACAGACCGTAGTAGTATTCGCACAACGCGTTTCCATGTGAAACGTAGAGCCTTTCCACTCCGTTTTGAGTACATAGTAAGGGAAGGTTGACCTGGAAAGGCTGTCCTTCTGGATGCCATGTTTTCTCGGAAGAACTACATGTTAGTTGCAACTCCCACTTTAGAATATGAAGCCCTACCGAGAGAGATACGCAGACTAGACAGATACAGATACTTTGTGTGCGAATCAACAATGGCACAATACAGGCGTCAAAATGCGTACCAGTTATTCCAGAGAGATGGATTGGGCAGAAGGTAGAAGGAGAATAGTCTGATCATGTTTTGGCCACGTGTATGCATTATCTCAGTGTCTCTAGGAAGCGTTTGCTCCTTTAGATTTACAAAAATAGTAATAATCTCTTAAGTATGAGAAATGTGCAGAGAGGATTAGTGATTGAGAGCCATTCGTGCTTGTGGCAATCATATGGTACTTTTAGTGGGTATATTAGAAAGGCACCAGGAACGACCATGTTGCCGCACAAAGGAGAGGGTGTGGCGTCCCCGTGCATAGTGTCCCACCTCTTGTGACATGTATCGTTTTGGAATTTCCAGTGGCTTGATCAGGAACTACTGCAGGAATCCAGATCCTGTGGCAGCCCCTTATTGTTATACCATGGATCCCAATGTCAGGTGGGAGTACTGCAACCTGACACAATGCTCAGACGCAGAAGGGACTGCCGTCGCACCTCCGAATGTCACCCCGGTTCCAAGCCTAGAGGCTCCTTCCGAACAAGGTAAGGAGCCTGCGGCCAGACATCTACACGCTTAGAAGCTGGGATGGAAAGCCATGGAAATTCCCAGTGGTGCGGCAGCTTTCAATGGTCCACGGATGCTCGAGTGTTGACTGAGTTCTGCCATGTAGGAGGAAGCCCGCGTGCACTCTCTGGGGGAGTCAGCGGAGTGATTTCTGGTACAACGTGGGTGGGCTGTGTCTTTAGGATGGGCCCAAACCCTCCAGGGTGATTGCCTGCACAAGTCACCTCGTTGTAAAACGGACTATCTCAGTGTCTTAGCCAACATTTTTATTGTGACATGCTCTGAGGTGTGTGACTCTTTCCAAGCCAGGAAGCATTTCCAGGGATTGCTTCAAGTAGACAGCATTGGGTGCAATCTTCCGCATTGCCGATTCCGAGAAATATGACTCTGGAGCCTGTCGCCCTCGAGAAACCTAACAGGGCTTCCTTAATTCCATATCGCCCTGGGTCTGTGGAGCAGTACATGAGCTCCCAATGCTCTAAGGCTCTGCAGCCCTAGGCTTTGAAGGGAGTGATTTCTCAGTGTTCTTAAACCTCTTTGTGATGGCACTTGTACCTGGGAGGGGTCTGGAGAGAAAGAGTAGTAGACTTCTCCTTTATTGCAATTCAGGATGCGGGGCACGAGAGGATTCCCTCTCTCCTCCAAAGGAATAAGCTTTTGGCCTGCACACATCCCTGAGAAGCAAAGTGTCGTTGCCTTCAGTCAGATATAGAGGACCGTTTTCTGCCCCATGGCCCGGAAGCCAAAGGCCTTGGCTTTCATGAACAACGGTCTAGGGAAACATACCTGTCCCCGCCTCTGTCCCCGACAGCCGATTACCACCTGCAGCCCGCATTGCCAAATGCAGTGCCCTTTGCTCGATCCTGCCCCATTCAGTAGAGTTTCCCAGAAAGGTGGTTGCTCGTGAGCGCACTTTCCAATGAGGAGAGCAGTCTGACCTGTTGTGTTTCTCTAAGGTTGCAGGTGAAATATTTCCAAGAACTGACTACGGTTCTAGAATGGTAGGAATCTGTTGCTTTGGTGTTGGTTTGTTGGTTGGTTTTCTCACATCCCTCGGTCTACGGATAAGGAAAAGAGTACGGTCGTAATTCTCATAGACTCCTTCCTGGTTGTGTCATCAGTGGCTTCACATGTATCTCTGTTCTCAGAGATCCTCAGCTTGATTTCTTCTGTTTTCCTTTCAGCACCGACTGAGCAAAGGCCTGGGGTGCAGGAGTGCTACCACGGTAATGGACAGAGTTATCGAGGCACATACTTCACCACTGTGACAGGAAGAACCTGCCAAGCTTGGTCATCTATGACACCGCACTCTCATAGTCGGACCCCGGAAAACTACCCAAATGGGTATGTCTTTGTTCTTTACCGTAAGAGAAGAAAGGGTCAACTGAAGTTTCTGTTAGAAGAGACGTGCTTCAAGCTGAGTTCTCCGAACTCAACTTGTGTCAGACGCAGATGGCGTAGCAAAATGTCTCAGGATGATTGCCTTGGAGCTACGGGTCTGAGAGAAGAGAACTGTTAAGCTGCCTCTCCTTCCTCCTAGTTTTATGGAGCAGAAGGGACATCTGGAGGCGAGGACATCACATGATGAAGAAAGTCAGAATGGCAAACGACCAAACACTTAGATTACCCTTCCACAACACCCACTAAGGGTCAATGAAGACTTTCCAATTGGAATTCTGTTATTCTGACTTCCAATTCCTGAAGGGAAGGTTGTGTTTGCCTTTTCTGTCTGGGCTCATGAGGAAAGATAGGTGCTTATTTATGGACAGGTAAATGTATCTCTTTCTACGTCTGTGTAAACTCCAATGGGGGAGGGAAACACTCGGCCTTAAGTACCAGTGGCCTGAAGGGATACGGGTTCGCAGCAAGAGAAGAGCCAAGGCAGGAAGGCAGATGAGAGTGATGCTGAAAAGAGACGGATGCTGAAAAGCAAAAGGGATGGGGAGATGGACAGAAGCCTGGATCTGAGCACCCCAGGGCCAATTTTTTGGCCAGCAGCGACTACAAAAGACATGGAGAAATGGTTTGGAGCCCAAGCAGACTGTAGCCATCTTGCTGAAGGTAACGGAGGGATTGGAGTTTGGGATGATTCCGGTAGCTAAAACTTTCTAGGTCTGGCAGAAATAAGACCTGGTTTGTGGAGGAAAGGAGCTCTACAACTACGCATAGAAGTCTCCTCCAGTTGTTGGCCTGACATGACGCTGCATGTGCACAGAAAATGTTCCACAAGAAAGTATGGCAAAGAACATTTACTGAGGAACAGCAGCTACAAGAGAACAGCAAGCTCAGTGAAGAAGACAGAGATCACATAGCACTGTGGGAGACTGGAGTTCTTACCAGCTAGACGGGAGAGTCCTCACAGAACACGTTGCGAATTCCGTGGAGACCCCAGAACAGCCATAATTTAAAAGTGGTATTAAGATATTCCGAGAATACAGTCAGCTGCAGACAACCCCTTTCATAGCTGAAAAGCGAGTGTCCAAGCATCAAATCGGTTTCCAAGTCAATGAACTGCCAGTGAGAGGAAATCTCAAGTCTCTTTACAAGTAAACAAGAAAGTCAATTGGCTCAGCTATGAGGTACCCCGAGAGTGAGTCCTAAATTTAAACTTTGACTACATGTCGGAAAGCATTTCGTGTGATCCATAACCAGGAAATAAATCAGGCCATACAAACAAGCTCAGAAATGACACAAATGATTAGAATTGCATGAAAATTTGACATATCATTATGACAACCGATTTCAAATATTTAAACAAATGAATATGAAACAAACCAGATGTCATGTCAAGAGAAATTAACAGTATAGAATAGCCAAATCAAATTAAAGAACTAATATAAAAACAGTGTGTCTTAAATGAATAAATTACTGCATGGCCACCTGATCAAGTTGGACATTTCAGAAGAAAAAATTAACCAAACCACAATTCTACAGAACCTACAGAACTAGTTACACACACACACACACACACACACACACACACACACACACACACCCAAATTCAAAACACACCCGTACACAGACTCACGCAAAATCTCACAATTTCTCTCACACACAAGGACACTCCTGGAGAAATAGTGAAATACGAAATCAACCGAGCCTCACAGACACGTAGGAAAATATGAAAAGATTTATTGCATGTGGGAAGCAAGTCACAGAAAAGAGCAAGGGAGTTTGGAGTAGAAGCAAGTGCCGGAATCAAGGATGGTTGATAACTTTTCAATTATGAAGAACGTTGACAAAATCACGGTTTCATGAACCTCTAGGGATCAAATAGGAAATTTCAGAAACAAACAAACCAACAAACAGAAAAAACCGTGTGTGTCGTACTTCTGTACATCACAGTTTGAAGGTAACAAGGCACAGGCATAATACGAAGAAACATCTCAGGAGAAAGTGGAGGAAAAAGAGCTGTGTCTTCCTAGAAGTACAGTGATACAAATTGCTAATGCGTTCACCTCAGAAACACTGGAAGCCGGATGCCAGGGAATATTATTAAAATGATAATCTGCAACCAGAAGAGATCACCGCGAATGCTGAATCCAGCAATAAAATGCCTTGATGACGATCTCTGTTGGATAAATGCATACTGTGCACTGCCCCAAACAAAGCAACCAGAAACTGCCAGACTTTGGAATGAGCAGCCTTATGTAACAAGAGACGTGACCCGAAGGAATTAGATAGAAGAAGAATAGAAGAAGAAGGGAACTTTCTGCAGCCCACATAATGTAGAATCCAGCAATTCGCAAATGTAGATAGATGTAAATGCAAAATATTTTCTTGATCAAATTTCTATGTCTTTTTCAATGAGAGTTGACTGCTTGAAGCAGAATGATAGCACTATGTTTAAGTTTAGCATATGTAGAGGTAACAGGTTGAACAGGTAGCATAAATCATGCAGGAAATAATTGGAAGTGTACCACTGTGTCTTACCTCATGCACGATGGTATGTAATATTAATAAAAGGTTACTGTGTGGGTTCGAAGGGATATTGCAAATCCTAGAGCAATCGCAGTTTTGACCTCTGAGGTTTATGTTATAATAAGAATATTCCATGCATTCCAAAGAGGGAAGCCATGGAAGAAAAAGAAGTCTTACAAGAGCTCGGGCTCTTATACATCCAGTTGCTGATTGAACCAGCTTCCTGGAATGGAGGGTCTGAGGTTGAGACTAGGTCACAATTGTAGAGTCTCTAGAGAGAGAGTGTTGGATCCCCATGGCCCAGAATACATTTCCCATTTTCTCAGGCAGCCGCAGGTCATGAATGTGAGGATACTGAGAGGTTGGAGCAAGGTTCTTGGGAGGCATAAGGAAGAGCGAATGCTTCAAGATCCCCGCAGCCCGAAGTCCTCCCCTGCTTTGCCCCCTTCTTCATTGCTTTCTGCTCCTCCGTAGCTGTCCGACCTCTTCAGATCTCTTAGTCTACCCTGCCGTCTTCCTTGATGCCATGGGTCCCACTGTTCTTTCAACTCATCCGCTTTCCCTCAGTCCCGGAGTGGCTGCGGCCAGCAGAGCATAGATTGAGAGCAAGAGAGAAGGTCCTGCCCAGGAACCCATTCTAGAGATACTGCATCCTGCCTGGGAGCAACTTTTCCAGGGCAGCTTTGAGAAGTGGTGCGGAAAGAAACCTACTTGACCCACGTGATACGAGAATGACAGACCGTAGTAGTATTCGCACAACGCGTTTCCATGTGAAACGTAGAGCCTTTCCACTCCGTTTTGAGTACATAGTAAGGGAAGGTTGACCTGGAAAGGCTGTCCTTCTGGATGCCATGTTTTCTCGGAAGAACTACATGTTAGTTGCAACTCCCACTTTAGAATATGAAGCCCTACCGAGAGAGATACGCAGACTAGACAGATACAGATACTTTGTGTGCGAATCAACAATGGCACAATACAGGCGTCAAAATGCGTACCAGTTATTCCAGAGAGATGGATTGGGCAGAAGGTAGAAGGAGAATAGTCTGATCATGTTTTGGCCACGTGTATGCATTATCTCAGTGTCTCTAGGAAGCGTTTGCTCCTTTAGATTTACAAAAATAGTAATAATCTCTTAAGTATGAGAAATGTGCAGAGAGGATTAGTGATTGAGAGCCATTCGTGCTTGTGGCAATCATATGGTACTTTTAATGGGTATATTAGAAAGGCACCAGGAACGACCATGTTGCCGCACAAAGGAGAGGGTGTGGCGTCCCCGTGCATAGTGTCCCACCTCTTGTGACATGTATCGTTTTGGAATTTCCAGTGGCTTGATCAGGAACTACTGCAGGAATCCAGATCCTGTGGCAGCCCCTTATTGTTATACCATGGATCCCAATGTCAGGTGGGAGTACTGCAACCTGACACAATGCTCAGACGCAGAAGGGACTGCCGTCGCACCTCCGAATGTCACCCCGGTTCCAAGCCTAGAGGCTCCTTCCGAACAAGGTAAGGAGCCTGCGGCCAGACATCTACACGCTTAGAAGCTGGGATGGAAAGCCATGGAAATTCCCAGTGGTGCGGCAGCTTTCAATGGTCCACGGATGCTCGAGTGTTGACTGAGTTCTGCCATGTAGGAGGAAGCCCGCGTGCACTCTCTGGGGGAGTCAGCGGAGTGATTTCTGGTACAACGTGGGTGGGCTGTGTCTTTAGGATGGGCCCAAACCCTCCAGGGTGATTGCCTGCACAAGTCACCTCGTTGTAAAACGGACTATCTCAGTGTCTTAGCCAACATTTTTATTGTGACATGCTCTGAGGTGTGTGACTCTTTCCAAGCCAGGAAGCATTTCCAGGGATTGCTTCAAGTAGACAGCATTGGGTGCAATCTTCCGCATTGCCGATTCCGAGAAATATGACTCTGGAGCCTGTCGCCCTCGAGAAACCTAACAGGGCTTCCTTAATTCCATATCGCCCTGGGTCTGTGGAGCAGTACATGAGCTCCCAATGCTCTAAGGCTCTGCAGCCCTAGGCTTTGAAGGGAGTGATTTCTCAGTGTTCTTAAACCTCTTTGTGATGGCACTTGTACCTGGGAGGGGTCTGGAGAGAAAGAGTAGTAGACTTCTCCTTTATTGCAATTCAGGATGCGGGGCACGAGAGGATTCCCTCTCTCCTCCAAAGGAATAAGCTTTTGGCCTGCACACATCCCTGAGAAGCAAAGTGTCGTTGCCTTCAGTCAGATATAGAGGACCGTTTTCTGCCCCATGGCCCGGAAGCCAAAGGCCTTGGCTTTCATGAACAACGGTCTAGGGAAACATACCTGTCCCCGCCTCTGTCCCCGACAGCCGATTACCACCTGCAGCCCGCATTGCCAAATGCAGTGCCCTTTGCTCGATCCTGCCCCATTCAGTAGAGTTTCCCAGAAAGGTGGTTGCTCGTGAGCGCACTTTCCAATGAGGAGAGCAGTCTGACCTGTTGTGTTTCTCTAAGGTTGCAGGTGAAATATTTCCAAGAACTGACTACGGTTCTAGAATGGTAGGAATCTGTTGCTTTGGTGTTGGTTTGTTGGTTGGTTTTCTCACATCCCTCGGTCTACGGATAAGGAAAAGAGTACGGTCGTAATTCTCATAGACTCCTTCCTGGTTGTGTCATCAGTGGCTTCACATGTATCTCTGTTCTCAGAGATCCTCAGCTTGATTTCTTCTGTTTTCCTTTCAGCACCGACTGAGCAAAGGCCTGGGGTGCAGGAGTGCTACCACGGTAATGGACAGAGTTATCGAGGCACATACTTCACCACTGTGACAGGAAGAACCTGCCAAGCTTGGTCATCTATGACACCGCACTCTCATAGTCGGACCCCGGAAAACTACCCAAATGGGTATGTCTTTGTTCTTTACCGTAAGAGAAGAAAGGGTCAACTGAAGTTTCTGTTAGAAGAGACGTGCTTCAAGCTGAGTTCTCCGAACTCAACTTGTGTCAGACGCAGATGGCGTAGCAAAATGTCTCAGGATGATTGCCTTGGAGCTACGGGTCTGAGAGAAGAGAACTGTTAAGCTGCCTCTCCTTCCTCCTAGTTTTATGGAGCAGAAGGGACATCTGGAGGCGAGGACATCACATGATGAAGAAAGTCAGAATGGCAAACGACCAAACACTTAGATTACCCTTCCACAACACCCACTAAGGGTCAATGAAGACTTTCCAATTGGAATTCTGTTATTCTGACTTCCAATTCCTGAAGGGAAGGTTGTGTTTGCCTTTTCTGTCTGGGCTCATGAGGAAAGATAGGTGCTTATTTATGGACAGGTAAATGTATCTCTTTCTACGCCTGTGTAAACTCCAATGGGGGAGGGAAACACTCGGCCTTAAGTACCAGTGGCCTGAAGGGATACGGGTTCGCAGCAAGAGAAGAGCCAAGGCAGGAAGGCAGATGAGAGTGATGCTGAAAAGAGACGGATGCTGAAAAGCAAAAGGGATGGGGAGATGGACAGAAGCCTGGGTCTGAGCACCCCAGGGCCAATTTTTTGGCCAGCAGCGACTACAAAAGACATGGAGAAATGGTTTCTCCATGTGGGAGAGGAAATGGTAGAGGCCCTAGCGTATTGAGAGAGGGGCAGTGATGAGCTCAACTCCATAGATGCCTTGGCTTTCTTCCTGGATAGCCTTCCTGCAGTGAGTAGCAAGGAGATGGAGCCCAAGCAGACTGTAGCCATCTTGCTGAAGGTAACGGAGGGATTGGAGTTTGGGATGATTCCGGTAGCTAAAACTTTCTAGGTCTGGCAGAAATAAGACCTGGTTTGTGGAGGAAAGGAGCTCTACAACTACGCATAGAAGTCTCCTCCGTTGTTGTTGGCCTGACATGACGCTGCATGTGCACAGAAAATGTTCCACAAGAAAGTATGGCAAAGAACATTTACTGAGGAACAGCAGCTACAAGAGAACAGCAAGCTCAATGAAGAAGACAGAGATCACATAGCACTGTGGGAGACTGGAGTTCTTACCAGCTAGACGGGAGAGTCCTCACAGAACACGTTGCGAATTCCGTGGAGACCCCAGAACAGCCATAATTTAAAAGTGGTATTAAGATATTCCGAGAATACAGTCAGCTGCAGACAACCCCTTTCATAGCTGAAAAGCGAGTGTCCAAGCATCAAATCGGTTTCCAAGTCAATGAACTGCCAGTGAGAGGAAATCTCAAGTCTCTTTACAAGTAAACAAGAAAGTCAATTGGCTCAGCTATGAGGTACCCCGAGAGTGAGTCCTAAATTTAAACTTTGACTACATGTCGGAAAGCATTTCGTGTGATCCATAACCAGGAAATAAATCAGGCCATACAAACAAGCTCAGAAATGACACAAATGATTAGAATTGCATGAAAATTTGACATATCATTATGACAACCGATTTCAAATATTTAAACAAATGAATATGAAACAAACCAGATGTCATGTCAAGAGAAATTAACAGTATAGAATAGCCAAATCAAATTAAAGAACTAATATAAAAACAGTGTGTCTTAAATGAATAAATTACTGCATGGCCACCTGATCAAGTTGGACATTTCAGAAGAAAAAATTAACCAAACCACAATTCTACAGAACCTACAGAACTAGTTACACACACACACACACACACACACACCCAAATTCAAAACACACCCGTACACAGACTCACGCAAAATCTCACAATTTCTCTCACACACAAGGACACTCCTGGAGAAATAGTGAAATACGAAATCAACCGAGCCTCACAGACACGTAGGAAAATATGAAAAGATTTATTGCATGTGGGAAGCAAGTCACAGAAAAGAGCAAGGGAGTTTGGAGTAGAAGCAAGTGCCGGAATCAAGGATGGTTGATAACTTTTCAATTATGAAGAACGTTGACAAAATCACGGTTTCATGAACCTCTAGGGATCAAATAGGAAATTTCAGAAACAAACAAACCAACAAACAGAAAAAACCGTGTGTGTCGTACTTCTGTACATCACAGTTTGAAGGTAACAAGGCACAGGCATAATACGAAGAAACATCTCAGGAGAAAGTGGAGGAAAAAGAGCTGTGTCTTCCTAGAAGTACAGTGATACAAATTGCTAATGCGTTCACCTCAGAAACACTGGAAGCCGGATGCCAGGGAATATTATTAAAATGATAATCTGCAACCAGAAGAGATCACCGCGAATGCTGAATCCAGCAATAAAATGCCTTGATGACGATCTCTGTTGGATAAATGCATACTGTGCACTGCCCCAAACAAAGCAACCAGAAACTGCCAGACTTTGGAATGAGCAGCCTTATGTAACAAGAGACGTGACCCGAAGGAATTAGATAGAAGAAGAATAGAAGAAGAAGGGAACTTTCTGCAGCCCACATAATGTAGAATCCAGCAATTCGCAAATGTAGATAGATGTAAATGCAAAATATTTTCTTGATCAAATTTCTATGTCTTTTTCAATGAGAGTTGACTGCTTGAAGCAGAATGATAGCACTATGTTTAAGTTTAGCATATGTAGAGGTAACAGGTTGAACAGGTAGCATAGATCATGCAGGTAATAATTGGAAGTGTACCACTGTGTCTTACCTCATGCACGATGGTATGTAATATTAATAAAAGGTTACTGTGTGGGTTCGAAGGGATATTGCAAATCCTAGAGCAATCGCAGTTTTGACCTCTGAGGTTTATGTTATAATAAGAATATTCCATGCATTCCAAAGAGGGAAGCCATGGAAGAAAAAGAAGTCTTACAAGAGCTCGGGCTCTTATACATCCAGTTGCTGATTGAACCAGCTTCCTGGAATGGAGGGTCTGAGGTTGAGACTAGGTCACAATTGTAGAGTCTCTAGAGAGAGAGTGTTGGATCCCCATGGCCCAGAATACATTTCCCATTTTCTCAGGCAGCCGCAGGTCATGAATGTGAGGATACTGAGAGGTTGGAGCAAGGTTCTTGGGAGGCATAAGGAAGAGCGAATGCTTCAAGATCCCCGCAGCCCGAAGTCCTCCCCTGCTTTGCCCCCTTCTTCATTGCTTTCTGCTCCTCCGTAGCTGTCCGACCTCTTCAGATCTCTTAGTCTACCCTGCCGTCTTCCTTGATGCCATGGGTCCCACTGTTCTTTCAACTCATCCGCTTTCCCTCAGTCCCGGAGTGGCTGCGGCCAGCAGAGCATAGATTGAGAGCAAGAGAGAAGGTCCTGCCCAGGAACCCATTCTAGAGATACTGCATCCTGCCTGGGAGCAACTTTTCCAGGGCAGCTTTGAGAAGTGGTGCGGAAAGAAACCTACTTGACCCACGTGATACGAGAATGACAGACCGTAGTAGTATTCGCACAACGCGTTTCCATGTGAAACGTAGAGCCTTTCCACTCCGTTTTGAGTACATAGTAAGGGAAGGTTGACCTGGAAAGGCTGTCCTTCTGGATGCCATGTTTTCTCGGAAGAACTACATGTTAGTTGCAACTCCCACTTTAGAATATGAAGCCCTACCGAGAGAGATACGCAGACTAGACAGATACAGATACTTTGTGTGCGAATCAACAATGGCACAATACAGGCGTCAAAATGCGTACCAGTTATTCCAGAGAGATGGATTGGGCAGAAGGTAGAAGGAGAATAGTCTGATCATGTTTTGGCCACGTGTATGCATTATCTCAGTGTCTCTAGGAAGCGTTTGCTCCTTTAGATTTACAAAAATAGTAATAATCTCTTAAGTATGAGAAATGTGCAGAGAGGATTAGTGATTGAGAGCCATTCGTGCTTGTGGCAATCATATGGTACTTTTAATGGGTATATTAGAAAGGCACCAGGAACGACCATGTTGCCGCACAAAGGAGAGGGTGTGGCGTCCCCGTGCATAGTGTCCCACCTCTTGTGACATGTATCGTTTTGGAATTTCCAGTGGCTTGATCAGGAACTACTGCAGGAATCCAGATCCTGTGGCAGCCCCTTATTGTTATACCATGGATCCCAATGTCAGGTGGGAGTACTGCAACCTGACACAATGCTCAGACGCAGAAGGGACTGCCGTCGCACCTCCGAATGTCACCCCGGTTCCAAGCCTAGAGGCTCCTTCCGAACAAGGTAAGGAGCCTGCGGCCAGACATCTACACGCTTAGAAGCTGGGATGGAAAGCCATGGAAATTCCCAGTGGTGCGGCAGCTTTCAATGGTCCACGGATGCTCGAGTGTTGACTGAGTTCTGCCATGTAGGAGGAAGCCCGCGTGCACTCTCTGGGGGAGTCAGCGGAGTGATTTCTGGTACAACGTGGGTGGGCTGTGTCTTTAGGATGGGCCCAAACCCTCCAGGGTGATTGCCTGCACAAGTCACCTCGTTGTAAAACGGACTATCTCAGTGTCTTAGCCAACATTTTTATTGTGACATGCTCTGAGGTGTGTGACTCTTTCCAAGCCAGGAAGCATTTCCAGGGATTGCTTCAAGTAGACAGCATTGGGTGCAATCTTCCGCATTGCCGATTCCGAGAAATATGACTCTGGAGCCTGTCGCCCTCGAGAAACCTAACAGGGCTTCCTTAATTCCATATCGCCCTGGGTCTGTGGAGCAGTACATGAGCTCCCAATGCTCTAAGGCTCTGCAGCCCTAGGCTTTGAAGGGAGTGATTTCTCAGTGTTCTTAAACCTCTTTGTGATGGCACTTGTACCTGGGAGGGGTCTGGAGAGAAAGAGTAGTAGACTTCTCCTTTATTGCAATTCAGGATGCGGGGCACGAGAGGATTCCCTCTCTCCTCCAAAGGAATAAGCTTTTGGCCTGCACACATCCCTGAGAAGCAAAGTGTCGTTGCCTTCAGTCAGATATAGAGGACCGTTTTCTGCCCCATGGCCCGGAAGCCAAAGGCCTTGGCTTTCATGAACAACGGTCTAGGGAAACATACCTGTCCCCGCCTCTGTCCCCGACAGCCGATTACCACCTGCAGCCCGCATTGCCAAATGCAGTGCCCTTTGCTCGATCCTGCCCCATTCAGTAGAGTTTCCCAGAAAGGTGGTTGCTCGTGAGCGCACTTTCCAATGAGGAGAGCAGTCTGACCTGTTGTGTTTCTCTAAGGTTGCAGGTGAAATATTTCCAAGAACTGACTACGGTTCTAGAATGGTAGGAATCTGTTGCTTTGGTGTTGGTTTGTTGGTTGGTTTTCTCACATCCCTCGGTCTACGGATAAGGAAAAGAGTACGGTCGTAATTCTCATAGACTCCTTCCTGGTTGTGTCATCAGTGGCTTCACATGTATCTCTGTTCTCAGAGATCCTCAGCTTGATTTCTTCTGTTTTCCTTTCAGCACCGACTGAGCAAAGGCCTGGGGTGCAGGAGTGCTACCACGGTAATGGACAGAGTTATCGAGGCACATACTTCACCACTGTGACAGGAAGAACCTGCCAAGCTTGGTCATCTATGACACCGCACTCTCATAGTCGGACCCCGGAAAACTACCCAAATGGGTATGTCTTTGTTCTTTACCGTAAGAGAAGAAAGGGTCAACTGAAGTTTCTGTTAGAAGAGACGTGCTTCAAGCTGAGTTCTCCGAACTCAACTTGTGTCAGACGCAGATGGCGTAGCAAAATGTCTCAGGATGATTGCCTTGGAGCTACGGGTCTGAGAGAAGAGAACTGTTAAGCTGCCTCTCCTTCCTCCTAGTTTTATGGAGCAGAAGGGACATCTGGAGGCGAGGACATCACATGATGAAGAAAGTCAGAATGGCAAACGACCAAACACTTAGATTACCCTTCCACAACACCCACTAAGGGTCAATGAAGACTTTCCAATTGGAATTCTGTTATTCTGACTTCCAATTCCTGAAGGGAAGGTTGTGTTTGCCTTTTCTGTCTGGGCTCATGAGGAAAGATAGGTGCTTATTTATGGACAGGTAAATGTATCTCTTTCTACGCCTGTGTAAACTCCAATGGGGGAGGGAAACACTCGGCCTTAAGTACCAGTGGCCTGAAGGGATACGGGTTCGCAGCAAGAGAAGAGCCAAGGCAGGAAGGCAGATGAGAGTGATGCTGAAAAGAGACGGATGCTGAAAAGCAAAAGGGATGGGGAGATGGACAGAAGCCTGGGTCTGAGCACCCCAGGGCCAATTTTTTGGCCAGCAGCGACTACAAAAGACATGGAGAAATGGTTTCTCCATGTGGGAGAGGAAATGGTAGAGGCCCTAGCGTATTGAGAGAGGGGCAGTGATGAGCTCAACTCCATAGATGCCTTGGCTTTCTTCCTGGATAGCCTTCCTGCAGTGAGTAGCAAGGAGATGGAGCCCAAGCAGACTGTAGCCATCTTGCTGAAGGTAACGGAGGGATTGGAGTTTGGGATGATTCCGGTAGCTAAAACTTTCTAGGTCTGGCAGAAATAAGACCTGGTTTGTGGAGGAAAGGAGCTCTACAACTACGCATAGAAGTCTCCTCCAGTTGTTGGCCTGACATGACGCTGCATGTGCACAGAAAATGTTCCACAAGAAAGTATGGCAAAGAACATTTACTGAGGAACAGCAGCTACAAGAGAACAGCAAGCTCAGTGAAGAAGACAGAGATCACATAGCACTGTGGGAGACTGGAGTTCTTACCAGCTAGACGGGAGAGTCCTCACAGAACACGTTGCGAATTCCGTGGAGACCCCAGAACAGCCATAATTTAAAAGTGGTATTAAGATATTCCGAGAATACAGTCAGCTGCAGACAACCCCTTTCATAGCTGAAAAGCGAGTGTCCAAGCATCAAATCGGTTTCCAAGTCAATGAACTGCCAGTGAGAGGAAATCTCAAGTCTCTTTACAAGTAAACAAGAAAGTCAATTGGCTCAGCTATGAGGTACCCCGAGAGTGAGTCCTAAATTTAAACTTTGACTACATGTCGGAAAGCATTTCGTGTGATCCATAACCAGGAAATAAATCAGGCCATACAAACAAGCTCAGAAATGACACAAATGATTAGAATTGCATGAAAATTTGACATATCATTATGACAACCGATTTCAAATATTTAAACAAATGAATATGAAACAAACCAGATGTCATGTCAAGAGAAATTAACAGTATAGAATAGCCAAATCAAATTAAAGAACTAATATAAAAACAGTGTGTCTTAAATGAATAAATTACTGCATGGCCACCTGATCAAGTTGGACATTTCAGAAGAAAAAATTAACCAAACCACAATTCTACAGAACCTACAGAACTAGTTACACACACACACACACACACACACACACACACACACCCAAATTCAAAACACACCCGTACACAGACTCACGCAAAATCTCACAATTTCTCTCACACACAAGGACACTCCTGGAGAAATAGTGAAATACGAAATCAACCGAGCCTCACAGACACGTAGGAAAATATGAAAAGATTTATTGCATGTGGGAAGCAAGTCACAGAAAAGAGCAAGGGAGTTTGGAGTAGAAGCAAGTGCCGGAATCAAGGATGGTTGATAACTTTTCAATTATGAAGAACGTTGACAAAATCACGGTTTCATGAACCTCTAGGGATCAAATAGGAAATTTCAGAAACAAACAAACCAACAAACAGAAAAAACCGTGTGTGTCGTACTTCTGTACATCACAGTTTGAAGGTAACAAGGCACAGGCATAATACGAAGAAACATCTCAGGAGAAAGTGGAGGAAAAAGAGCTGTGTCTTCCTAGAAGTACAGTGATACAAATTGCTAATGCGTTCACCTCAGAAACACTGGAAGCCGGATGCCAGGGAATATTATTAAAATGATAATCTGCAACCAGAAGAGATCACCGCGAATGCTGAATCCAGCAATAAAATGCCTTGATGACGATCTCTGTTGGATAAATGCATACTGTGCACTGCCCCAAACAAAGCAACCAGAAACTGCCAGACTTTGGAATGAGCAGCCTTATGTAACAAGAGACGTGACCCGAAGGAATTAGATAGAAGAAGAATAGAAGAAGAAGGGAACTTTCTGCAGCCCACATAATGTAGAATCCAGCAATTCGCAAATGTAGATAGATGTAAATGCAAAATATTTTCTTGATCAAATTTCTATGTCTTTTTCAATGAGAGTTGACTGCTTGAAGCAGAATGATAGCACTATGTTTAAGTTTAGCATATGTAGAGGTAACAGGTTGAACAGGTAGCATAAATCATGCAGGAAATAATTGGAAGTGTACCACTGTGTCTTACCTCATGCACGATGGTATGTAATATTAATAAAAGGTTACTGTGTGGGTTCGAAGGGATATTGCAAATCCTAGAGCAATCGCAGTTTTGACCTCTGAGGTTTATGTTATAATAAGAATATTCCATGCATTCCAAAGAGGGAAGCCATGGAAGAAAAAGAAGTCTTACAAGAGCTCGGGCTCTTATACATCCAGTTGCTGATTGAACCAGCTTCCTGGAATGGAGGGTCTGAGGTTGAGACTAGGTCACAATTGTAGAGTCTCTAGAGAGAGAGTGTTGGATCCCCATGGCCCAGAATACATTTCCCATTTTCTCAGGCAGCCGCAGGTCATGAATGTGAGGATACTGAGAGGTTGGAGCAAGGTTCTTGGGAGGCATAAGGAAGAGCGAATGCTTCAAGATCCCCGCAGCCCGAAGTCCTCCCCTGCTTTGCCCCCTTCTTCATTGCTTTCTGCTCCTCCGTAGCTGTCCGACCTCTTCAGATCTCTTAGTCTACCCTGCCGTCTTCCTTGATGCCATGGGTCCCACTGTTCTTTCAACTCATCCGCTTTCCCTCAGTCCCGGAGTGGCTGCGGCCAGCAGAGCATAGATTGAGAGCAAGAGAGAAGGTCCTGCCCAGGAACCCATTTTAGAGATACTGCATCCTGCCTGGGAGCAACTTTTCCAGGGCAGCTTTGAGAAGTGGTGCGGAAAGAAACCTACTTGACCCACGTGACACGAGAATGACAGACCGTAGTAGTATTCGCACAACGCGTTTCCGTGTGAAACGTAGAGCCTTTCCACTCCGTTTTGAGTACATAGTAAGGGAAGGTTGACCTGGAAAGGCTGTCCTTCTGGATGCCATGTTTTCTCGGAAGAACTACATGTTAGTTGCAACTCCCACTTTAGAATATGAAGCCCTACCGAGAGAGATACGCAGACTAGACAGATACAGATACTTTGTGTGCGAATCAACAATGGCACAATACAGGCGTCAAAATGCGTACCAGTTATTCCAGAGAGATGGATTGGGCAGAAGGTAGAAGGAGAATAGTCTGATCATGTTTTGGCCACGTGTATGCATTATCTCAGTGTCTCTAGGAAGCGTTTGCTCCTTTAGATTTACAAAAATAGTAATAATCTCTTAAGTATGAGAAATGTGCAGAGAGGATTAGTGATTGAGAGCCATTCGTGCTTGTGGCAATCATATGGTACTTTTAATGGGTATATTAGAAAGGCACCAGGAACGACCATGTTGCCGCACAAAGGAGAGGGTGTGGCGTCCCCGTGCATAGTGTCCCACCTCTTGTGACATGTATCGTTTTGGAATTTCCAGTGGCTTGATCAGGAACTACTGCAGGAATCCAGATCCTGTGGCAGCCCCTTATTGTTATACCATGGATCCCAATGTCAGGTGGGAGTACTGCAACCTGACACAATGCTCAGACGCAGAAGGGACTGCCGTCGCACCTCCGAATGTCACCCCGGTTCCAAGCCTAGAGGCTCCTTCCGAACAAGGTAAGGAGCCTGCGGCCAGACATCTACACGCTTAGAAGCTGGGATGGAAAGCCATGGAAATTCCCAGTGGTGCGGCAGCTTTCAATGGTCCACGGATGCTCGAGTGTTGACTGAGTTCTGCCATGTAGGAGGAAGCCCGCGTGCACTCTCTGGGGGAGTCAGCGGAGTGATTTCTGGTACAACGTGGGTGGGCTGTGTCTTTAGGATGGGCCCAAACCCTCCAGGGTGATTGCCTGCACAAGTCACCTCGTTGTAAAACGGACTATCTCAGTGTCTTAGCCAACATTTTTATTGTGACATGCTCTGAGGTGTGTGACTCTTTCCAAGCCAGGAAGCATTTCCAGGGATTGCTTCAAGTAGACAGCATTGGGTGCAATCTTCCGCATTGCCGATTCCGAGAAATATGACTCTGGAGCCTGTCGCCCTCGAGAAACCTAACAGGGCTTCCTTAATTCCATATCGCCCTGGGTCTGTGGAGCAGTACATGAGCTCCCAATGCTCTAAGGCTCTGCAGCCCTAGGCTTTGAAGGGAGTGATTTCTCAGTGTTCTTAAACCTCTTTGTGATGGCACTTGTACCTGGGAGGGGTCTGGAGAGAAAGAGTAGTAGACTTCTCCTTTATTGCAATTCAGGATGCGGGGCACGAGAGGATTCCCTCTCTCCTCCAAAGGAATAAGCTTTTGGCCTGCACACATCCCTGAGAAGCAAAGTGTCGTTGCCTTCAGTCAGATATAGAGGACCGTTTTCTGCCCCATGGCCCGGAAGCCAAAGGCCTTGGCTTTCATGAACAACGGTCTAGGGAAACATACCTGTCCCCGCCTCTGTCCCCGACAGCCGATTACCACCTGCAGCCCGCATTGCCAAATGCAGTGCCCTTTGCTCGATCCTGCCCCATTCAGTAGAGTTTCCCAGAAAGGTGGTTGCTCGTGAGCGCACTTTCCAATGAGGAGAGCAGTCTGACCTGTTGTGTTTCTCTAAGGTTGCAGGTGAAATATTTCCAAGAACTGACTACGGTTCTAGAATGGTAGGAATCTGTTGCTTTGGTGTTGGTTTGTTGGTTGGTTTTCTCACATCCCTCGGTCTACGGATAAGGAAAAGAGTACGGTCGTAATTCTCATAGACTCCTTCCTGGTTGTGTCATCAGTGGCTTCACATGTATCTCTGTTCTCAGAGATCCTCAGCTTGATTTCTTCTGTTTTCCTTTCAGCACCGACTGAGCAAAGGCCTGGGGTGCAGGAGTGCTACCACGGTAATGGACAGAGTTATCGAGGCACATACTTCACCACTGTGACAGGAAGAACCTGCCAAGCTTGGTCATCTATGACACCGCACTCTCATAGTCGGACCCCGGAAAACTACCCAAATGGGTATGTCTTTGTTCTTTACCGTAAGAGAAGAAAGGGTCAACTGAAGTTTCTGTTAGAAGAGACGTGCTTCAAGCTGAGTTCTCCGAACTCAACTTGTGTCAGACGCAGATGGCGTAGCAAAATGTCTCAGGATGATTGCCTTGGAGCTACGGGTCTGAGAGAAGAGAACTGTTAAGCTGCCTCTCCTTCCTCCTAGTTTTATGGAGCAGAAGGGACATCTGGAGGCGAGGACATCACATGATGAAGAAAGTCAGAATGGCAAACGACCAAACACTTAGATTACCCTTCCACAACACCCACTAAGGGTCAATGAAGACTTTCCAATTGGAATTCTGTTATTCTGACTTCCAATTCCTGAAGGGAAGGTTGTGTTTGCCTTTTCTGTCTGGGCTCATGAGGAAAGATAGGTGCTTATTTATGGACAGGTAAATGTATCTCTTTCTACGCCTGTGTAAACTCCAATGGGGGAGGGAAACACTCGGCCTTAAGTACCAGTGGCCTGAAGGGATACGGGTTCGCAGCAAGAGAAGAGCCAAGGCAGGAAGGCAGATGAGAGTGATGCTGAAAAGAGACGGATGCTGAAAAGCAAAAGGGATGGGGAGATGGACAGAAGCCTGGGTCTGAGCACCCCAGGGCCAATTTTTTGGCCAGCAGCGACTACAAAAGACATGGAGAAATGGTTTCTCCATGTGGGAGAGGAAATGGTAGAGGCCCTAGCGTATTGAGAGAGGGGCAGTGATGAGCTCAACTCCATAGATGCCTTGGCTTTCTTCCTGGATAGCCTTCCTGCAGTGAGTAGCAAGGAGATGGAGCCCAAGCAGACTGTAGCCATCTTGCTGAAGGTAACGGAGGGATTGGAGTTTGGGATGATTCCGGTAGCTAAAACTTTCTAGGTCTGGCAGAAATAAGACCTGGTTTGTGGAGGAAAGGAGCTCTACAACTACGCATAGAAGTCTCCTCCAGTTGTTGGCCTGACATGACGCTGCATGTGCACAGAAAATGTTCCACAAGAAAGTATGGCAAAGAACATTTACTGAGGAACAGCAGCTACAAGAGAACAGCAAGCTCAATGAAGAAGACAGAGATCACATAGCACTGTGGGAGACTGGAGTTCTTACCAGCTAGACGGGAGAGTCCTCACAGAACACGTTGCGAATTCCGTGGAGACCCCAGAACAGCCATAATTTAAAAGTGGTATTAAGATATTCCGAGAATACAGTCAGCTGCAGACAACCCCTTTCATAGCTGAAAAGCGAGTGTCCAAGCATCAAATCGGTTTCCAAGTCAATGAACTGCCAGTGAGAGGAAATCTCAAGTCTCTTTACAAGTAAACAAGAAAGTCAATTGGCTCAGCTATGAGGTACCCCGAGAGTGAGTCCTAAATTTAAACTTTGACTACATGTCGGAAAGCATTTCGTGTGATCCATAACCAGGAAATAAATCAGGCCATACAAACAAGCTCAGAAATGACACAAATGATTAGAATTGCATGAAAATTTGACATATCATTATGACAACCGATTTCAAATATTTAAACAAATGAATATGAAACAAACCAGATGTCATGTCAAGAGAAATTAACAGTATAGAATAGCCAAATCAAATTAAAGAACTAATATAAAAACAGTGTGTCTTAAATGAATAAATTACTGCATGGCCACCTGATCAAGTTGGACATTTCAGAAGAAAAAATTAACCAAACCACAATTCTACAGAACCTACAGAACTAGTTACACACACACACACACACACACACACACACACACCCAAATTCAAAACACACCCGTACACAGACTCACGCAAAATCTCACAATTTCTCTCACACACAAGGACACTCCTGGAGAAATAGTGAAATACGAAATCAACCGAGCCTCACAGACACGTAGGAAAATATGAAAAGATTTATTGCATGTGGGAAGCAAGTCACAGAAAAGAGCAAGGGAGTTTGGAGTAGAAGCAAGTGCCGGAATCAAGGATGGTTGATAACTTTTCAATTATGAAGAACGTTGACAAAATCACGGTTTCATGAACCTCTAGGGATCAAATAGGAAATTTCAGAAACAAACAAACCAACAAACAGAAAAAACCGTGTGTGTCGTACTTCTGTACATCACAGTTTGAAGGTAACAAGGCACAGGCATAATACGAAGAAACATCTCAGGAGAAAGTGGAGGAAAAAGAGCTGTGTCTTCCTAGAAGTACAGTGATACAAATTGCTAATGCGTTCACCTCAGAAACACTGGAAGCCGGATGCCAGGGAATATTATTAAAATGATAATCTGCAACCAGAAGAGATCACCGCGAATGCTGAATCCAGCAATAAAATGCCTTGATGACGATCTCTGTTGGATAAATGCATACTGTGCACTGCCCCAAACAAAGCAACCAGAAACTGCCAGACTTTGGAATGAGCAGCCTTATGTAACAAGAGACGTGACCCGAAGGAATTAGATAGAAGAAGAATAGAAGAAGAAGGGAACTTTCTGCAGCCCACATAATGTAGAATCCAGCAATTCGCAAATGTAGATAGATGTAAATGCAAAATATTTTCTTGATCAAATTTCTATGTCTTTTTCAATGAGAGTTGACTGCTTGAAGCAGAATGATAGCACTATGTTTAAGTTTAGCATATGTAGAGGTAACAGGTTGAACAGGTAGCATAAATCATGCAGGAAATAATTGGAAGTGTACCACTGTGTCTTACCTCATGCACGATGGTATGTAATATTAATAAAAGGTTACTGTGTGGGTTCGAAGGGATATTGCAAATCCTAGAGCAATCGCAGTTTTGACCTCTGAGGTTTATGTTATAATAAGAATATTCCATGCATTCCAAAGAGGGAAGCCATGGAAGAAAAAGAAGTCTTACAAGAGCTCGGGCTCTTATACATCCAGTTGCTGATTGAACCAGCTTCCTGGAATGGAGGGTCTGAGGTTGAGACTAGGTCACAATTGTAGAGTCTCTAGAGAGAGAGTGTTGGATCCCCATGGCCCAGAATACATTTCCCATTTTCTCAGGCAGCCGCAGGTCATGAATGTGAGGATACTGAGAGGTTGGAGCAAGGTTCTTGGGAGGCATAAGGAAGAGCGAATGCTTCAAGATCCCTGCAGCCCGAAGTCCTCCCCTGCTTTGCCCCCTTCTTCATTGCTTTCTGCTCCTCCGTAGCTGTCCGACCTCTTCAGATCTCTTAGTCTACCCTGCCGTCTTCCTTGATGCCATGGGTCCCACTGTTCTTTCAACTCATCCGCTTTCCCTCAGTCCCGGAGTGGCTGCGGCCAGCAGAGCATAGATTGAGAGCAAGAGAGAAGGTCCTGCCCAGGAACCCATTCTAGAGATACTGCATCCTGCCTGGGAGCAACTTTTCCAGGGCAGCTTTGAGAAGTGGTGCGGAAAGAAACCTACTTGACCCACGTGACACGAGAATGACAGACCGTAGTAGTATTCGCACAACGCGTTTCCGTGTGAAACGTAGAGCCTTTCCACTCCGTTTTGAGTACATAGTAAGGGAAGGTTGACCTGGAAAGGCTGTCCTTCTGGATGCCATGTTTTCTCGGAAGAACTACATGTTAGTTGCAACTCCCACTTTAGAATATGAAGCCCTACCGAGAGAGATACGCAGACTAGACAGATACAGATACTTTGTGTGCGAATCAACAATGGCACAATACAGGCGTCAAAATGCGTACCAGTTATTCCAGAGAGATGGATTGGGCAGAAGGTAGAAGGAGAATAGTCTGATCATGTTTTGGCCACGTGTATGCATTATCTCAGTGTCTCTAGGAAGCGTTTGCTCCTTTAGATTTACAAAAATAGTAATAATCTCTTAAGTATGAGAAATGTGCAGAGAGGATTAGTGATTGAGAGCCATTCGTGCTTGTGGCAATCATATGGTACTTTTAATGGGTATATTAGAAAGGCACCAGGAACGACCATGTTGCCGCACAAAGGAGAGGGTGTGGCGTCCCCGTGCATAGTGTCCCACCTCTTGTGACATGTATCGTTTTGGAATTTCCAGTGGCTTGATCAGGAACTACTGCAGGAATCCAGATCCTGTGGCAGCCCCTTATTGTTATACCATGGATCCCAATGTCAGGTGGGAGTACTGCAACCTGACACAATGCTCAGACGCAGAAGGGACTGCCGTCGCACCTCCGAATGTCACCCCGGTTCCAAGCCTAGAGGCTCCTTCCGAACAAGGTAAGGAGCCTGCGGCCAGACATCTACACGCTTAGAAGCTGGGATGGAAAGCCATGGAAATTCCCAGTGGTGCGGCAGCTTTCAATGGTCCACGGATGCTCGAGTGTTGACTGAGTTCTGCCATGTAGGAGGAAGCCCGCGTGCACTCTCTGGGGGAGTCAGCGGAGTGATTTCTGGTACAACGTGGGTGGGCTGTGTCTTTAGGATGGGCCCAAACCCTCCAGGGTGATTGCCTGCACAAGTCACCTCGTTGTAAAACGGACTATCTCAGTGTCTTAGCCAACATTTTTATTGTGACATGCTCTGAGGTGTGTGACTCTTTCCAAGCCAGGAAGCATTTCCAGGGATTGCTTCAAGTAGACAGCATTGGGTGCAATCTTCCGCATTGCCGATTCCGAGAAATATGACTCTGGAGCCTGTCGCCCTCGAGAAACCTAACAGGGCTTCCTTAATTCCATATCGCCCTGGGTCTGTGGAGCAGTACATGAGCTCCCAATGCTCTAAGGCTCTGCAGCCCTAGGCTTTGAAGGGAGTGATTTCTCAGTGTTCTTAAACCTCTTTGTGATGGCACTTGTACCTGGGAGGGGTCTGGAGAGAAAGAGTAGTAGACTTCTCCTTTATTGCAATTCAGGATGCGGGGCACGAGAGGATTCCCTCTCTCCTCCAAAGGAATAAGCTTTTGGCCTGCACACATCCCTGAGAAGCAAAGTGTCGTTGCCTTCAGTCAGATATAGAGGACCGTTTTCTGCCCCATGGCCCGGAAGCCAAAGGCCTTGGCTTTCATGAACAACGGTCTAGGGAAACATACCTGTCCCCGCCTCTGTCCCCGACAGCCGATTACCACCTGCAGCCCGCATTGCCAAATGCAGTGCCCTTTGCTCGATCCTGCCCCATTCAGTAGAGTTTCCCAGAAAGGTGGTTGCTCGTGAGCGCACTTTCCAATGAGGAGAGCAGTCTGACCTGTTGTGTTTCTCTAAGGTTGCAGGTGAAATATTTCCAAGAACTGACTACGGTTCTAGAATGGTAGGAATCTGTTGCTTTGGTGTTGGTTTGTTGGTTGGTTTTCTCACATCCCTCGGTCTACGGATAAGGAAAAGAGTACGGTCGTAATTCTCATAGACTCCTTCCTGGTTGTGTCATCAGTGGCTTCACATGTATCTCTGTTCTCAGAGATCCTCAGCTTGATTTCTTCTGTTTTCCTTTCAGCACCGACTGAGCAAAGGCCTGGGGTGCAGGAGTGCTACCACGGTAATGGACAGAGTTATCGAGGCACATACTTCACCACTGTGACAGGAAGAACCTGCCAAGCTTGGTCATCTATGACACCGCACTCTCATAGTCGGACCCCGGAAAACTACCCAAATGGGTATGTCTTTGTTCTTTACCGTAAGAGAAGAAAGGGTCAACTGAAGTTTCTGTTAGAAGAGACGTGCTTCAAGCTGAGTTCTCCGAACTCAACTTGTGTCAGACGCAGATGGCGTAGCAAAATGTCTCAGGATGATTGCCTTGGAGCTACGGGTCTGAGAGAAGAGAACTGTTAAGCTGCCTCTCCTTCCTCCTAGTTTTATGGAGCAGAAGGGACATCTGGAGGCGAGGACATCACATGATGAAGAAAGTCAGAATGGCAAACGACCAAACACTTAGATTACCCTTCCACAACACCCACTAAGGGTCAATGAAGACTTTCCAATTGGAATTCTGTTATTCTGACTTCCAATTCCTGAAGGGAAGGTTGTGTTTGCCTTTTCTGTATGGGCCAATGAGGAAAGAATATGTGTTTATGTATGGACAGGGGACTGTATCTCTTTCTATATCTACATGTATTCCAGCGGGGAGGGAATCACTCGGCCCTAAGTACCAGTGTCCTGAAGGGATACAGGTTGGCGGCAAGAGAAGAGCCAAGTCGGGAAGGCAGATGAGAGTCAGTAAAGAGATGGATGCTGAAAAGTAAAAGTGTGGGTAGATGGACAGAAGCCTGGGTCTGAGCAGCCCATGGCCAATTTTTTGGCCACAAGTGACTGCCAAAGACGTGGAAAAATGGTTTCTCCATGTCGGACAAGAGATGGTAGAGGACCTAGAGAAATGAGAGAGGGGCAATGATGAGCTCAACTCCATAGATGCCTTGGCTTTCTTCCTGGATACCCTTGCTGGATACCCTTCCTGGATACCTTGCCCTGACTAGCAAGGAGATGGAGCCCAAGGAGACTGTAGCCATCTTGCTGAAGGGAAGAGAGGGATTGGAGTTTGGGATGACTCTGGTAGCTAACATTTTCTAGGTCTGCTACAAATAAGACCTGCTTTGTGGATAGGACCTCTACAAATATGCATAGAAGTCTCCTCCAGTTGTTGGCCTGACATGACGCTGCATGTGCACAGAAAATGGTTCCACAAGAAAGTATGGCAAAGAACTTTTACTGAGAAACAGGAACTACAAGAGAACAGCAAGCTCAATAAAGAAGACGGAGATCACATAGCACTCTGGGAGATCGGAGTTCTTACCAGCTAGACGAGAGAGTCCTCACAGAACACATTGCCAATTCAGTGGAGACTCCGGAACAGCCTTGATTTAAAAGTGGAATTAGTATATTCCTAGAAATCAGGCAGCTGCAGACAGCCCCTTGCATAGCTGAACAGCCAGTGTCCAAGCATCAAATCAGTTTCCAAGTCAATGAACTGCCTGTGAGAGGAAATCTCAAGTCTCTTTACAAGTAAACAACAAAGTCAATTGGCTCAGCTATGCGGTATCCCCAGAGTGAGTCCTAAATTTAAAATTTGACTACATGTAGAAAAGCGTTTCGTGTAATCCATGACCAGGAAATAAATCAGGAACTACAAGCAAGCTCAGAAATGACAGAAATGAGTAGAATTGCATGAAAATTTGACATATCGGTATGATAATGGATTTCAAATGTTTAAAAAAAGAATATGCAACAAACCAGATATCATATCAAGAGAAATTAACAGTATAGAATAGCAAAATCAAATTAAAGGACTAGTATAAAAAAAGTATGTCTTAAATGAAAAAGTTACTATATGGCCTCTTGCTCAAGTTAGACATTTCTGGAGAAAAAATTAACCAAAAAAGAAATCTACAGAACCTGCAGAACTAGTTATACACACAAACCCAAATGCAAAACACACCCATACACGGGCACACGCAAAAACTCACAAGTTCTCTCACACACAAGGACACCCCTGAAGAAATAGTGAAATACGTAATCAACAAACCCTCACAGACATGTAGGAAAATATGAAAAGATTTTCTGAATGTGGGAACCAAGTCACAGAAAAGAGCAAGGGAGTTTGGAGTAGAAGCAAGTACCAGAATCAAGAATGGTTGATAACTTTTCAGTTATGAGGAACATTGAAAATATCACAGTTTCATGAAACTCTATGGAACAATTATGGAAATCGGAAAAAAAAACAAAAACAAAAAACCTGTGTGCTGTACTTTTGTACCCACATTTCGAAGGTATCAAGGCAAAGGCATAATACGAAGAAACATCTCAGGAGAAAGTAGAGGAAAAAGAGCTGTGTCTTCCTAGAAGTAGAGGGATACAAATTGCTAATGCGTTCACCTCAGAAACACTGGGAGCCGCATACCAGGGAATATTATTAAAATGATTATCTAGAACCAGAAGAGATCAACCGAGAATGCTGAATCAAGCAATAAAATGCCTTGAAGATGATCTGTGTTGGATAAATGCATATTGTGCACTGCCCCAAACAAAGAAAGCAGAAACTGCCAGACTTTGGAATCAGCAGGCTTATGTAACAAGAGTGGTGACCCAAAGGTATTAGATAGAAGAAGAATAGAAGAAGAAGGGAACTTTCTGCAGCCCATGTAATGTAGATACCAGCCACTGGCAAATGCAGAAAGATGTAAATGGAAAATATTTTCTTAATCAAATTTCTATATCTTTTTAAATGAGAGTTGACTACTTGAAGCAGAACGATAGCACTGTGTTTAACTTTAGCATATGTAGAGGTAACAATTTGAATATGTAGCATAAATCATGCAGGTAATAATTGGAAGTGGACCAGTGTAAGTTTCTTACCTCATGCACGATGGTATGTAATATTAATAAAAGGTTACTGTGTGGGTTCAAAGGGATATTGAGAATCCTGGAGCAATAACACAGTTTTGAACTCTGAGGTTTATGTTATAATAAGAATATTCCATGCATTCCAAAGAGGGAAGCCAAGGAAGAAAAAGAAGTCTTTCAAGAGCTCGGGCTCTTATACATCCAGTTGCTGATTGAACCAACTTCCTGGAATGGAGTGTCTAGGGTTGAGACTAGGTCACAACAATACAGTCCATATAGAGAGAGTGTTGGAACTCCATGGCCCAGAATACAATCCCATTTTCTCAGGCAGCCACAAGTCATGTTATGAGGATACTGAGAGGCTGGAGCAACGTTCTTGGGAGGTATAAGGAAGAGTGAATGCTTCAAGATCCCCGCAGCCCAAACTCCTCCCCTCAGTCCCGGAGTGGCTGTGGCCAGCAGAGGATAGATTGAGAGCAAGAGAGAAGGTCCTGCCCAGGAACCCATTCTAGAGATACTGCATTCTGCCTGGGAGCAAATTTTCCAGGGCAGCTTTGAGAAGTCGTGCAGAAATAAACCTACTTGAACCACGTGATGTGGGAATGACAGACAGTAATAGTATTTGCACACTGCATTTCCATGTGAAACAGAGAGCCTTTTCAGTATGCGTTGGGTACATAGTGTGTGAAGGTTGACCTGGAAAGGCTGTCCTTCTGGATGCCATGTTTTCTCTGAAGAACTATGTGTTACTTGCAATTCCCACATTAGAATGTGAAGTCCTACCAAGAGAGATACTGAGAACTAGACAGATACAGACACTTTTCTATGTGAATAAACAATGGCAAAATATAGACGTTAAAATCTATACCAGTTATTCCAGAGAGATGGATTGGGCAGAAGGCAGAAGGAGAATAGTCTGATCATTTTTGGGCCACGTGTATGCATTATCTCAGTGTCTCTAAGAAGCGTTTGCTACTTTAGATTTAAAAAAATCCCAATAATCTCTTAAGTATGAGAAATGTGCAGAGAGGATTAGGAATGAGAGCCATTTGTGCTTGTGGCAATCATATGGTACTTTTAATGGGTATATTAGAAAGGCACTGGTAATGACCTTGTTGCAGCACAAAAGAGAGGGTGTGGGGTGCCCGTACATAGTGTCCCACCTCTTGTGACATGTATCATTTTGGAATTTCCAGTGGCTTGATCAGGAACTACTGCAGGAATCCAGATCCTGTGGCAGCCCCTTATTGTTATACCATGGATCCCAATGTCAGGTGGGAGTACTGCAACCTGACACAATGCTCAGACGCAGAAGGGACTGCCGTCGCACCTCCGACTGTCACCCCGGTTCCAAGCCTAGAGGCTCCTTCTGAGCAAGGTAAGGAGCCTGTGGCCAGACATCTACACGCTTAGACGCTGGGATGAAAAGCCATGGAAATTCCGACTGGTGCAGCAGCTTTCAATGGTCCACGGATGCTGGAGTGTTGACCAACTTCTGCCATGTAGGAGGAAGCCTCCGTGTACTCTCTAGGGGAGACAGCGGAGTGATTTCTGGTATATCATGGGTGGGCTGTGTCTTTAGGATGGGCCCAAACCCTCCAGGGTGTGCCCAGGGTGTGCCCAGGAAGCTTTTCCAGGGATTTCTTCAAGTAGACAGCATTCAGTGCAATCTTCAGCATTGCAGATTCCAAGAAATATGACTCTGGAGCCTGTCACCCTGGAGAAGCCTAACAGGGCTTCCTTTATTCCATATCACCCTGGGTCAATAGAGCAGTACATGAACTCCCAATGCTCTAAGGCTCTGCAGCCCTAGGCTTTGAAGGGAATGATTTCTCCGTATTCTTAAACCTGTTTCTGATGGCACCTGTACCAGGAAGGGGTTTGGAGAGAAAGAGTAGTAGATTTCTTGTTTATTGTAATTCAGAATACGGGGCACAAGAGGACTCCCTCTCTCCTCCAGAGGAATAAGTTTTTGGCCTGCACACATCCCTGAGAAACAAAGTGTCTTTGCCTTCAGTCAGATATAGAGGACCGTTTTCTGCCCCATGGCCCGGAAGCCAAAGGCCTTGGTTTTCATGATCAACGGTCTAGGGAAACATGCAAGATTTCCGTGTCTGTCCCCGCCTCTGTCCCCGACAGCCGAATACCACCTGCAGCCCGCATTGCCAAATGCAGTGCCTTTTGATCAATCTTGCCCCATCTTCCTCATGAACATTCAGTAGAGTTTCCCAGAAAGGTGCTTGCTCATGAGCGCGCTTTCCAATGAGAAGCATTCTGATCTGCTCTATTTCTCTAAGGTTTCAGGTGAAATATTTCCAAGAACTTACTGCGGTTCTAGATTGGTAGGAATCTGTTGCTTTGGTGTTGGTTTGTTGTTTGGTTTTCTCACATCCCTCGGCCTACGGATAAGGAAAAGAGTATGGTCGTAATTCTCATAGACTCCTTTCTGGTCGTGTCATCAGTGGCTTCACATGTTTCTCTTTTCTCAGAGATACTCAGCTTGATTTTTTCCATTTTCTTTTCAGCACCAACTGAGCAAAGGCCTGGTGTCCAGGAGTGCTACCATGGTAATGGACAGAGTTATCGAGGCACATACTTCACCACTGTGACGGGAAGAACCTGCCAAGCTTGGTCATCTATGACACCACATTCTCATAGTCGTACCCCAGAAAACTACCCAAATGGGTATGTCTTTGTTCTTTACCGTAAGGGAAGAAAAGGTCAGTTGACGTTTCTGTTAGAAGAGACGTGCTTCAAGCTGAGTTCTCTGAACTCAACTTGTGTCAGACAGAGATGGTGCAGCAAAATGTCTCAGGATGATTGCCTTGGAGCTACGGGTCTGAGAGAAGAGAACTGTTAAGCTGCCTCTCCTTCCTCCTAGTTTTATGGAGCAGAAGGGACATCTGGAGGCGAGGACATCACATGATGAAGAAAGTCAGAATGGCAAACGACCAAACACTTAGATTACCCTTCCACAACACCCACTAAGGGTCAATGAAGACTTTCCAATTGGAATTCTGTTATTCTGACTTCCAATTCCTGAAGGGAAGGTTGTGTTTGCCTTTTCTGTATGGGCCAATGAGGAAAGAATATGTGCTCAAGTATGGACAGGCAAATGTATCCATTTCTATATCTACATATATTCCAACGGGGAGGGAAACACTCGGCCTTAAGTACCAGTGGCCTGAAGGGATACGGGTTCGCAGCAACAGAAGAGCCAAGGCGGGAAGGCAGATGTGAGTCAGCAAGGAGACCTATGCTGAAAAGCAAAATGGACGGGTAGATGGACAGAAGCCCGGGTGTGAGCACCCCGTGGCCAATTTTTTGGCCACGAGTGACTACCAAAGACATGGAAAAATGGTTTCTCCATGTGGGACAAGAGATGGTAGAGGACCTAGAGAATTAAGAGAGGGGCAATGATGAGCTCAACTCCATAGATGCCTTGGCTTTCTACCTGGGTACCTTTCCTGCACTCACTAGCAAGGAGATGAATCCAAGCAGACTGTAGCCATCTTGCTGAAGGATGAGAGGTATTGGAGTTTGGGATGACTCTGGTAGCTATCATTTTCTAGGTCTGCTACAAATAAGACCTGCTTTGTGGAGTAAAGGAGCTCTGCAAATACGCATAGAAGTCTCCTCCAGTTGTTGGCCTGACATGGCGCTGCATGGGCACAGAAAATGGTTCCACAAGAAAGTATGGCAAAGAACATTTACTGAGAAACAGCAACTAAAAGAGAACAGCAAGCTCCATAAGGAAGACGGACATCACATAGCACTCTGGGAGATCCGAGTTCTTACCAGCTAGATGAGAGAGTCCTCACAGAACACATTGCCAATTCAGTGGAGACTCCGGAACAGCCTTGATTTAAAAGTGGAATTAATATATTCCTAGAAATCAGGCAGCTGCAGACAGCCCCTTTCATAGCTGAAAAGCCAGGGTCCAAGCATCAAATCGGTTTCCAAGTCAATGAATGCCTGTGAGAGGGAATCTCAACTCTCTTTTGAAGTAAACAAGGAAGTCTTGGCTCAGCTGCGCGGTATCCCCAGAGTTAGTCCCAAATTTAAACTTTGACTACATGTAGAAAAGCATTTTGTGTGATCCATGACCAGGAAATAAATCAGGCAATACAAACAAGCTCAGAAATGACAGAAATGATTAGAATTGCATGAAAATTTGACATATCGGTATGATAACGGATTTCTAATGTTTAAAAAATGAATATGCAACAAACCAAATATCATATCAAGAGAAAATAATAGTACAGAATAGCAAAATCAAATTAAAAACTGGTATAAAAAAAGTGTGTCTTAAATGAAAAAATTACTGTGTTGCCGCCTGCTCAAGTTAGACATTTCAGAAGAAAAAGTTAACCAACAAACAATTCTAGAGAACCTGCAGAACTAGTTACACACACACACACCCAAATTCAAAACACACCCATACAGGCATGCACGCAAAAACTCACAAGTTCTCTCTCACACACACAAGAACACCCCTGAAGAAATAGTGAAATATAAAATCAACCAAGCCTCACAGACATGTAGGTAAATTTGAAAAGGTTTTCTGAATGTGGGGAGCAAGTCACAGAAAAGACCAAGGGAGTTTGGAGTGGAAGCAAGTACCAGAAACAAGGATGGTTGATAACTTTTCAATTATGAAGAACACTGAAAAAAATCACAGTTTCATGACATCTAGGGATCAAATAGGGAATTTCGGGAGAAAAAAAACCCAGAAACCTGTGTACTCTACTTTTGTACATCAGAGTTTGAAGGTAACAAGGCAAAGGTAGAATACGAAGAAACATCTCAGGAGAAATTGGAAGAAAAAGGGCTGTGTCTTCCTAGAAGTACAGTGATACAAATTGCTAATGCGTTCACCTCAGAAACACTGGGAGCCGCATACCAGGGAATATTATTAAAACGATAATCTGGAACCAGAAGAGATCAACCGAGAATGCTGAATCCAGCAATAAAATGCCTTGAAGATGATCTGTGTTGGATAAATGCATATTATGCACTGCCCCAAACAAAGAAAGCGGAAACTGCCAGACTTTGGAATCAGCAGGCTTGTGTAACAAGAGACGTGACCCAAAGGTATTAGATAGAAGAAGAATAGAAGAAGAAGGGAACTTTCTGCAGCCCATGTAATGTAGATACCAGCAACCGGCAAATGCAGAAAGATGTAAATGCAAAATATTTTCTCGATCAAATTTCTCTATCTTTTTAAATGAGAGTTGACTAAGCAGAATGATAGCAATATGTTTAACTTTAGCATATGTAGAGATAACAATTTGAACATGTAGCATAAATCATGCAGGTAATAATTGGAAGTGGACCATTGTAAGTTTCTTACTCCATGCATGATGCTATGTAATATTAATAAAAGGTTACAGTGTGGGTTCAAAGGGATATTGCGAATCCTAGAACAATCACACAGTTTTGAACTCTGAGGTTTATGGTATAATAAGAATATTCCATGCATTCCAAAGAGGGAAGCCTAGAAAGGAGAGGAAATCTTTCAAGAGCTCGGGCTCTTATACATCCAGTTGCTGATTGAACCAACTTCCTGGAATGGAGGGTGTGGGGTTCAGACTAGGTAACAATTGTAGACTCTCTAGAGAGAGAGTGTTGGATAACCATGGCCCATAATACATTTCCCATTTTCTCAGGCAGTCACAGATTGTGAATTTGAGGATACTGAGAGGTTGGAGCAACGTTCTTGGGAAGCATAGGGAAGAGCAAATGCTTCAAGATCCCAACAGCCCAAACTCCTCCCCTGCTTTGCCCCCTTCTTCATTGCTTTCTGCTCCTCCGTAGCTGTCCGACCTCTTCAGATCTCTCAGTCCTCCCTGCCTTCTTCCTTTATGCCATGGGTCCCACTGTTCTTTCAACTCATCCCCTTTCCCTCAGTCCTGAAGTGGCTGCAGCCAGCAGAGGATAGATTGAGAGCAAGAGAGAAGGTCCCGCCCAGGAACCCATTCTAGAGATACTGCATCCTGCCTGGGAGCAAATTTTCCAGGGCAGCTTTGAGAAGTTGTGCAAAAATAAACCTACTTGACCCACTTGATATGGAAATGACAGACAGTAATAGTATTTACACAATGCATTTCCATGTGAAACGGAGAGCCTTTTCAGTATGTTTTGGGTACATAGTATGGGAAGGTTGACCTGGAAAGGCTATCCTTCTGGATGCCATGTTTTCTCTGAAGAACTACATGTTGGCTGCAATTCCCACATTAGAATGTGAAGTCCTACCAAGAGAGATACTGAGAACTAGACAGATACAGATACTTTTGTATGTGAATAAACAATGGCACAATACAGACGTCAAAATCCATACCAGTTATTCCAGAGAGATGGATTGGGCAGAAGGCAGAAGAATAGTCTGATCACTTTTTGGCCACGTGTATGCATTATCTCAGTGTCTCTAAGAAGCGTTTGCTAGTTTAGATTTAAAAGAATCGTAATAATCTATTAAGTATGAGAAATGTGCAGAGAGGATTAGGGATTGAGAGCCATTTGTGCTTGCAGGAATCATATGGTACTTTTAATGGGTATGTTAGAAAGGCACCGATAATGACCTTGTTCCCGCACAAAGGAGAGGGTGTGGGGTGCCCCTACATATTGTCCCACCTCTTGTGACATGTATCGTTTTGGAATTTCCAGTGGCTTGATCAGGAACTACTGCAGGAATCCAGATCCTGTGGCAGCCCCTTATTGTTATACCATGGATCCCAATGTCAGGTGGGAGTACTGCAACCTGACACAATGCTCAGACGCAGAAGGGACTGCCGTCGCACCTCCGACTGTCACCCCGGTTCCAAGCCTAGAGGCTCCTTCTGAGCAAGGTAAGGAGCCTGTGGCCAGACATCTACACGCTTAGACGCCGGGATGAAAAGCCATGGAAATTCTGACTGGTGAAACAGCTTTCAGTGGTCCACGGATGCTGGAGTGTTGACCGAGTTCTGCCATGTAGGAGGAAGCCTCCGTGCAGTGTCTGGAGGAGTCAGGGGAGTGATTTCTGGTACAACGTAGGTGAGCTGTGTCTTTAGCATGGGCACAAACCCTCCAGGGTGTGCTCAGGAAGCTTTTTCAGGGATTTCTTCAAGTAGACAGCATTCGGTGCAATCTTCAGCATTGCAGATTCCGAGAAATATGACTCTGGAACCTGTGACTCTCGAGAAGCCTAACCGGGCTTCCTTAATTCCATATCGCCCTGGGTCTGTGGAGCAGCATGTGAACTCCCAATGCTCTAAGGCTCTGTAGCCCTTGGCTTGAAGGGACTGATTTCTCAGTGTTCTTAAACCTCTTTCTGATGGTACTTGTACCTGGGAGGGGTCTGGAGAGAAAGAGTAGTAGATTTCTCCTTTATTACAATTCAGGATGCGGGGCACCAGAGGATTCCCTCTCTCCTCCAAAGGAATAAGCTTTTGGCCTGCACACATCCCTGAGAAGCAAAGTGTCTTTGTCTTCAGTCAGATGTAGAGGACCGTTTTCTGCCCCATGACCCGGAAGCCAAAGGCCTTTGGCTTTCATGATGAACGGTCTCGGGAAACATACAAGATTTCCATGTCTGTCCCCACCTCTGCCCCCGACAGCCGATTACCACCTGCAGCCCGCAATGCCAAGTGCAGTGCATTTTGCTCGAGCCTGCCCTATCCTCCTCATGAACATTCAGTAGAGTTTCCCAGAAAGGTGCTTGCTCATCAGCGCACTTTCCAATGAGGAGCAGTCTGATCTGTTCTCTTTCTCTAAGGTTTCAGGTGAAATATTTCCAAGAACTGACTACGGTTCCCGAATGGTAGGAATCTGTTGCTTTGGTGTTGGTTTGTTGGTTGGTTTTCTCACATCCCTCGGTCTACGGATAAGGAAAAGAGTACGGTCGTAATTCTCATAGACTCCTTCCTGGTTGTGTCATCCGTGGTTTCGCATGTATCTCTGTTCTAAGAGACACTCAGCTTGATTTCTTCTGTTTTCCTTTCAGCACCAACTGCACAAAGGCCTGGGGTGCAGGAGTGCTACCACGGTAATGGACAGAGTTATCGAGGCACATACTTCACCACTGTGACAGGAAGAACCTGCCAAGCTTGGTCATCTATGACACCGCACTCTCATAGTCGGACCCCGGAAAACTACCCAAATGGGTATGTCTTTGTTCTTTACCGTAGGAGATGAAAGGGTCAACTGAAGTTTCTGTTAGAAGAGACGTGCTTCAAGCTGAGTTCTCCGAACTCAACTTGTGTCAGACGCAGATGGCGTAGCAGAATGTCTCAGGATGATTGCGTTGGAGCTACGGGTCTGAGAGAAGAGAACTGTTAAGCTGCCTCTCCTTCCTCCTAGTTTTATGGAGCAGAAGGGACATCTGGAGGCGAGGACATCACATGATGAAGAAAGTCAGAATGGCAAACGACCAAACACTTAGATTACCCTTCCACAACACCCACTAAGGGTCAATGAAGACTTTCCAATTGGAATTCTGTTATTCTGACTTCCAATTCCTGAAGGGAAGGTTGTGTTTGCCTTTTCTGTCTGGGCTCATGAGGAAAGATAGGTGCTTATTTGTGGACAGGTAAATGTATCTCTTTCTACGTCTATGTAAACTCCAATGGGTAGTTTACATACGATGGTATGTAATATTAACAAAAGGTTACTGTGTGGGTTCAAAGGGATATTGCAAATCCTGGAGCAATCACAAAGTTGTGAGCTCTGAGTTTTATGTTATAATAAGAATATCCCATGCATTCCAAAGAGGGAAGCCAAGGAAGAAAAAGAAGTCTTACAAGAGCTCGGGCTCTTATACATCCAGTTGCTGATTGAACCAGCTTCCTGGAATGGAGGGTCTGAGGTTGAGACTCGATCACAGTTGTAGAGTCTCTAGAGAGAGAGTGTTGGATCACCATGGCCCAGAATACATTTCTCATTTTCTCGGGCAGCCACAGGTCATGAATGTGAGGATACTGAGAGGTTGGAGCAACGTTCTTGGGAGGCGTAAGGAAGAGCGAATGCTTCAAGATCCCTGCAGCCCAAACTCCTCCCCTGCTTTGCCCCCTTCTTCATTGCTTTCTGCTCCTCCCTAGCAGTCCGACCTCTTCAGATCTCTTAATCTACCCTGCCGTCTTCCTTGATGCCATAGGTCCCACTGTTTTTTCAACTCATCCGCTTTCCCTCAGTCCCGGAGTGGCTGCGACCAGCAGAGGATATATTGAGAGCAAGAGAGAAGGTCCTGCCCAGGAACCCATTCTAGAGATACTGCATCCTGCTTGGGAGCAAATTTTCCAGGGCAGCTTTGAGAAGTCCTGCGGAAAGAAACCTACTTGACCCACGTGATATGAGAATGACAGACAGTAACAGTATTTGCACAATGCGTTTCCATATGAAACGTAGAGCCTTTTCACTACGTTTTGAGTACATAGTATGGGAAGGTTGACCTGGAAAGGCTGTCCTTCTGGATGCCACGTTTTCTCGGAAGAACTACATGTTAGTTGCAACTCCCACTTTAGAATATGAAGCCCTACCGAGAGAGATACGCAGAACTAGACAGATACAGATACTTTTGTGTGCGAATCAACAATGGCACAATACAGGCGTCAAAATGCATACCAGTTATTCCGGAGAGATGGATTGAGCAGAAGGTAGAAGGAGAATAGTCTGATCATGTTTTGGCCACGTGTATGCATTATCTCAGTGTCTCTAGGAAGCGTTTGCTCCTTTAGATTTACAAATATAGTAATAATCTCTTAATTATGAGAAATGTGCAGAGAGGATCAGTGATTGAGAGCCATTCGTGCTTGTGGCAATCATATGGTACTTTTAATGGGTATGTTAGAAAGGCACCAGGAACGACCATGTTGCCGCACAAAGGAGAGGGTGTGGCGTCCCCGTGCATAGTGTCCCACCTCTTGTGACATGTATCGTTTTGGAATTTCCAGTGGCTTGATCAGGAACTACTGCAGGAATCCAGATCCTGTGGCAGCCCCTTATTGTTATACCATGGATCCCAATGTCAGGTGGGAGTACTGCAACCTGACACAATGCTCAGACGCAGAAGGGACTGCCGTCGCACCTCCGAATGTCACCCCGGTTCCAAGCCTAGAGGCTCCTTCCGAACAAGGTAAGGAGCCTGCGGCCAGACATCTACACGCTTAGAAGCTGGGATGAAAAGCCATGGAAATTCCCAGTGGTGCAGCAGCTTTCAATGGTCCACGGATGCTGGAGTTCTGCCATGTAGGAGGAAGCCTCCGTGCTTCTCTTGGGGAGACAGCTGAGTGATTTCTGGTACAGAGTTGGTGGGCTGTGTCTTTAGGGTGGGCACAAAACCTCCAGGGTGTGCCCAGAAAGTTTTCCAGGGATTTCTTCAAGTAGGCAGCATTCGGTGCAATCTTCAACATTGCGGATTCCAAGAAATATGACTCTGGAGTCTGTCACCCTCGAGAAACCCAGCAGGTCTGCCTTTATTCCATATCGCGCTGCGTCAATGGAGCAGCACATGAACTCCCAGTGCTCTAAGGCTTTGCAGCCCTAGGCTTTGAAGGGAATGATTTCTCCGTATTCTTAAACCTCTTTGTGATGGCACCTGTACCTGGGAGGGGTCTGGAGAGAAAGAGCAGTAGATTTCTCGTTTATTGCAATTCAGGATGCGGGGCATGAGAGGATTCCCTCTCTCCTCCCGAGGAATAAGCTTTTGGCCTGCACACATCCCTGAGAAACAAAGTGTCTTTGCCTTCAGTCAGATATAGAGGACCGTTTTCTGCCCCATGGCCCGGAAGCCAAGGGCCTTGGCTTTCATGATCAATGGTCTCGGAAACATGCAAGATTTCCTTGTCTGTTCCCGCCTCTGTCCCCGACAGCCCATTACCCACTGCAGCCCACATTGCCAAATGCAGTGCCTTTTGGTCGATCTTGCCCCATCTTCCTCATGAACATTCAATAGAGTTTCCCAGAAAGGTGCTTGCTTGTGAGCGCACTTTCCAATGAGAAGCAGTCTGATCTGTTCTGTTTCTCTAAGGTTTCAGGTGAAATATTTCCAAGAACTGACTACGGTTCTAGAATGGTAGGAATCTGTTGCTTTGGTGTTGTTTTGTTGGTTGGTTTTCTCACATCCCTCGGCCTATGTATAAGGAAAAGAGTACGGTCGTAATTCTCATAGACTCCTTCCTGGTTGTGTCATCAGTGGCTTCACATGTTTCTCTGTTCTCAGAGATACTCAGCTTGATTTCTTCTGTTTTCCTTTCAGCACCAACTGAGCAAAGGCTTGGGGTGCAGGAGTGCTACCACGGTAATGGACAGAGTTATCGAGGCACATACTTCACCACTGTGACAGGAAGAACCTGCCAAGCTTGGTCATCTATGACACCACACTCTCATAGTCGGACCCCAGAAAACTACCCAAATGCGTATGTCTTTGTTCTTTACTGTAAGTTATGAAGGACCAATGGAAATTTCTATTAGAAGTGTCATACTTCAAGCTTCGTGTTCTGGACTGAAATTTTCTCAGATGAATAGTGCTTAGGAAAATATCTCTGGAATATTGTCTTTGAGCCCGGGGTCTAGGAGAAGACAACTGTTAATCTGGTCTCATTCTTCCTGGTTTAGAAGAGCAGAAAGTTTTCTGGAGACGAAGATATTACATTTAGAAATAGTCAAGATGCCATCCACGAAACTCTTAGAGTAACCTTCCACAACACCCACTAAGGTTCTATGCAGCCTTTTATCATGGGAATTCTGTTAAACACACCTGCAATTACTGGAGTGAAAGTTCTGTTGGGGTTTTCTGTTTTGACTTACAAGGAAAGTATATATGTATATCTATGGAGAGATGAATCTATCTCTTTCTATATCTATGTCTTCCCCAATATGTAGAAACAGAGTCGGTTCTGACCACCAGTGATCTGAAGTGATACTGGTTGTTAGAAAGAGAATAGAAATGGCAGGAAGGTAGATGAGAGTCAGCAAAGAGAGAGATGCTGGAAAATAAAAGTGGTGGATAGATTGAAAGAAGCCCAGGTCTGACCAACCCATGGCCAGTCTTTTGGCCATAAGTGACTAGCAAAGACAGGGACAAATGGTTTCTACATGTTGGAAAACAGACGGTAGTGCACCAAAAGAATAGTGAGAGGGGGAACAATGAAATCAACTCCATAAATGCAATGGCTTTCTTTCTGGAGTCTCTTGTTGCACTGAAGAGCAAGATGATGGAGCCCAGATGGACTGTAGCCATCTTGCTGAATGTAGGAGAGAGATTGGAATTTGGGCCTACTGTCGTAGCTAGGATTTTATAGGCCTACTGATAGTAAGAATGGATTTGTGGATGAAAGGAGCTCCAGGAGCACACATAGTAGTCTCCTCAAATCTTTGGCTAAACATGATGCTGCATGTACACAGAAAAAGGTTCCACAAGAAAGTTGAGAAAAGAATATATCCTGAGGAATAGCTACTGCAATTGAACAGTGAGCTCAATGAAGAGGACAGAGCTCTCATAGCATTCTGGAATATTAGAGTTCTGACCAGCTGGAGGAGAGACCTCACTGAACCTCTTGAGAATACAGTAGAGACTCCAGAAAAGTCATACTTTAGAAGTAGAATTAGTAAATTCCTAGAACAAAGGCAGCTCTAGACAAATGCTAGCAAAGCTGAAAAGCAAGTCTCCAAGCATTAAAATGGTTTCCAAGTCAATTAACTGCTGGGAGAGGAAAACTCAATCCTGTTAACAGGTAAACTCAACAAAGTCAAGTAGCTCAGCTATGTGGTGTTCACAGTGTGAGTCCTAAATTTAAAACTTGACTACACATAGAGAAGCTTTTAGTGTGAACCATGACCAGGAGAAAAATCAGCCAATAGAAATAGACCTAGAAATGACAGAAATGATTAGAATGGCAAAAAAGTTGACATATCAATATGATAACTGAGTTTTAGGATCAAAGAAAGCATGAATATGGAATGAAGCAGATATCATATCAAGAGACAGTAACAGTATAGAAGAGCCAAATCAAATTAAAGAACTAGTATAAGAAGGTTTGCCTTAAATGAAAAAATTACTGAACGAATTCCCAATCGAATGAGATATTTCAGAATTAAAAACTAACTGAAAAACAATTTTATACCACCTACAGAACCAGCTACACATACACACACGACACACACACACACATACACACATACCCACACATGCACAGGCTTAGAAACATGCACACACACACATACACACATGTACCTCCACAAATACTGAAAATGAAATCAACTGATCCTAACAGATGTGTGGGAAAATATAAAAAGATTTCCTGCATGTGGGTAGGACGTCACAGAAGGAGAGGAAGGAGAGATTGCAACAGAAACAAATACTGGAAGCAAGGATAGCTAAAAACTTTTCAAATATGAAGAATATTTAAAAATCACAGATTCAAGAAGCTGAAAGAATCAGATAGGGAGTTAAAAAAACTATAATGCACTTTTGTACATCACAGTTCAACGGTAGAAGGCAAAGATGTAATAACAAGAAACATCTCATGAGAAACCAGAGGAAAAGGAGCGGTGTCTTGATAGAAAAACAGTGATACAAATTGCTAACGTGTTCTCATCAGAAACACTGGAACCCAGATAACAGGGAATGTCGTTAAAATGATAAACTAGAAAAAGAAGAGATCAACCAAGAATGCTATATCCAGCAATAAAATGCCTTGAAGATCATCTGTGTTGGATGAATGCATATTGTGCGCTGCCCCAAATAAATAAACCAAAAACAAATAATTTGGAATCAGCAGGCTCGTGTAACAGGAGATGTTACCCGAAGAAAATTAGCTAGAAGAAGAATAGTACAAGAAGGGAGCTTTCTGTAGCCCATGTAATGAAGAACCCAGCAAATGGCAAATATAGATGTAAATGCAAAATATTTTCTTGATCAAACTTCTGTATCTTTTTAAATGAGAGTTGACTCCTTGAAGCAAGATGATAGCAATATATTTAACTTTAGCAAATGTAGAGGTAAAAATTTGAACATACAGCATAAATCATTTAGGGAATAATTGGAAGTGTACCATTGTAAGTTTCTTACTTTATCCATGATGGTATGTAATATTAATGAAAGGTTGAATTTGTGGGCCCTAAGGGATATTGTAAATCCTAAAGCAACCACAAAATGTTGAATTCTGAAGGATATTGTATAATAAGAATTTTCCATGTATCCAAAAGAGGGAAGCCAAGGAAGAAAAAGAAGTCTTTCAAGTGCTCAAACTCTGAGCCCATCCTGTTGCTCATTGAACCAGCTTCCTGGAATGGAGGGTCTGGGATTAAGACTAGGTCACATATGGAGTCTCTAGAGAGACAGTGTTGGATCCTCATGACCCATAACACATTTCCCGTTTTCCCAGGCAACCACAGGTCACGAATGAGAGGATTCTGAGAGGTTGGAGCAATGTTCCTAGGAGGCATAAGGGGGAGTGAATGCTCTGAGATTTCCCCGACCCCAAGTCCTCCACAGCTGCCCGACCTCTTCAGACCTCATAGTCTACTCAGCTGTCTCCCTTTATGCCATGAGTCCCACTGTTCTTTCAACTCATGCCCTATTCCCTCAGTCCCGGAATTGCTGTGGCCAGCAGAGGATGGACTGAGAGCAGAAGAGGAAGTCCTGACCAGGAAGCCATCCTAAAGATACTGCATCCTTCCTGAAAGCTAGGTTTCCAGGGAAGCTTTGAGAAGTCTTGCAGAAACAAACCGACTTGACCCACCTGATACAGTATCGACAGACAGTAATACTTTTTTTGCAATGGTTTGACATGCTAAAGGTAGAGCCTTTTGGCTACATTTCGAGTACATATAGTGAGACCACTGGCCTGGGAAGGATATCATCCTGGATGCCATTTTTTCTCTGGAGAACTATATGTTAGTTCCAACTCACATATCACCATATGAAGTCCTACATAGAGAGATACAGAGAGGTAGACAGATAGAGATACTTTTGTATGTGCATAACCAATTCCACAATACACATGTCAAAATCCATACCAGTTATTCCAGAGAGATGGATTGGGCAGAAGGCAGAAGGAGGATACCGTGATCCCTTTTTGGTCACATGTATGTATTATCTCAGTGTTTCTAGGAAGTGTGTGCTACATTAGATTTTTTTTTTTCTTTAAAAAAAGTGATAATCTATTAAGTTTGAGAAATGTGCAGAGAGGATTAGAGATTGAGAGCCATTTGTCCTTGAGGCAATTGTATGTTATCTCTATTGGGAATATTTCAAAGGCACCAGTTATGACCTTGTTGTAGCAAAATATATAGTGTTCCTGTGTATTGACCCATTTTTTTGTGATGTGTATTCTTTTGGAATTTCCAGTGGCTTGGTCAAGAACTACTGCCGAAATCCAGATCCTGTGGCAGCCCCTTGGTGTTATACAACGGATCCCAGTGTCAGGTGGGAGTACTGCAACCTGACACGATGCTCAGATGCAGAAGGGACTGCTGTCATGCCTCCAAATATTATTCCGGTTCCAAGCCTAGAGGCTTTTCTTGAACAAGGTAAGAAGCTGTGGCCAGACATTTATGTGCTTGGATGCTGGGATGAAAAGCCATGGAAACCCCCACTGATGCACAAGCCTTCAGTGCTACACTGGTTCTCGTGTGTTGGTTCTGGGTCTGCCATGTGGGAGGAAGCCTTAGTGCACTCTCTAGGGGAGCCAGAGGTGTGATTTTTGGTGCAACCTGTGTGAACTGTGTGAACTGTGTCTTTAGGATGGGCGCAAACCATTCTGGGTGCTCGACTTCACTACTCCCCTCATTGTAAAAGGGACTATCTCAGTGTCCTAGACAAAATTCTTATTGTAATATGCTGTCAGATGTGTGTGTCTTTCCAAGCCAGTAAACTTTCCCAGGCATTTCTTCAAGTAGACAGTGTTCAGTGCAATCGTCAGCATTCTCAGATTCTGAGAAACGTGGCTCTTGATCATGTTATCCTTGAGAAACCTAACAGGGCTGCATTAATTCCATATGTCCCTGGGTCTATGGAGCAGTACGTGAGCTCCCAATGCTCTATCTTTCAGGTCCTTTTCAGTCCGAGGCAGGTTGTACAGTTCTTAGCTTTGAAGGGAGTGATTTTTTAGTGTTCTTTTGCTTCTTTCTGATGGAACTTGTACCTGCAGGGAGTCTGAAGAAAAAGAGTAGTAGACTTTTGCTTTATTACAATGCATTATGCTGGGCATTAGAGGATTCCCTATCTTATCCAAGGTGATAAGCTTTTGGCCTCCACTCATTCCTGAGAAGTGAAGTGTTGTTGCCTCCAGTTTTAGCTGCAGGACTGTTGTCTGTCCCATCACCAGGAGTTTAATGCTTTTCTTTTTTGAGCAATGATCCAGGGAGACATGCAAGGTTCTTGTATGTGTCCTTGCCTCCTCCCCAAAAAACCATTTTAATGCTTGCAGATTTGCTTTTCAGATTTGCCAATTGCATCACCCTTTCTTCTCTGCTGTTCCATATCCTCATGAACACTCTGTAGAGATCCCTAGAAATGATCTTGCATGCTAGTGGAGTTTCCAATGAGAAGCAATCTAATATTTGTTTTCTACTAAGTTTTACATGAAATATTTCTAAGAACTTACTACAGTTCCAGAATGGTAGACGTCTCTTGCTTTCATGTTTGTTTGTTTGTTTGTTTGTTTGTTTGTTTGTGTGTTTTCTCATGTCAATTTGCCTATTAATAAAGAATAGAGAATGGCTGTAAATCTCAGAGACTCCTTTCTGGTTTATGTCATAAATGGCTTCGTGTATTTTTACCTTCTAGGAAATACTAAGCTTGATGTCTTCTGTTTTAATTTCAGAACCTACTGAGGAAACCCCCGGGGTACAGGAGTGCTACTACCATTATGGACAGAGTTATCGAGGCACATACTCCACCACTGTTACAGGAAGAACTTGCCAAGCTTGGTCATCTATGACACCACACCAGCATAGTCGGACCCCAAAAAACTATCCAAATGCGTAGGTCTTTGTTCTTTACCATAAGCGAAGGAAGGGCCAATGGAAGTTTCTGTTAGAAGAGTCATGCTTTGAGGTGACCGTTCAGTACTCAACTTGGCTCAGATGTAGAAGAACATTGCTTGTGAGCAAAAGTTCTTAGAGAAGACTTATTTATTTATTTATTTATTTATTTATTTATTTTTGAGACAGAGTCTCGCTCTGTTGCCCAGGCTGGAGTGCAGTGGCATGATCTCGGTTCACTGTAAGCTCCGCCTCCCGGGTTCACACAGTTCTCCTGCCTCAGCCTCTCTAGCAGCTGGTACTACAGGTGCCTGCCACCACACCCGGCTAATTTTTTGTAGTTTTAGTAGAGACAGGGTTTCACTGTTCTAGCCAGGATGATCTCAATCTCCTGATCTCGTGATCCACCCGCCTTGGCCTCCCAAAGTGCTGGGATTACAGGCGTGAGCCACCACACCCGGCCGATAAGACATTATTTAAGCTGGCTCTCCTTCCTCCTAGTTTTATGGAAGCAGGAGGATATATGGAGGTGAGGAGATCTTACTAATAAAACAGTCAGGATGACAAATGACTACAGAGTTAGAGTACCCTTCTACAACACTGGCTGAGGGTTAATGCAACCTTTCACCTTGGAATTCTATCATTCTAAGATCTAGTCCCTGAAGTGAATGTTGTGCTGGCCTTTTGCATCTTGGGTCACAGAGAATTGATATGTGCACATCTATGGAGTGGCAAATCTTTTTCTATCCACATCTTTTTCAATGGGTACAAACATGCTTGGTTCTGAGCACCAGTGATCTGAAGGGATAGGGCTGCCCAGAGGAGAAGAACAAAGGCAGGAAAGCAGATGAGAGTCAGCAAAGGGGTGATGCTGAAAAGTAAAAGGGGCAGGTAGATGGACAGAAGCTATGATCTGTCCACTCTATGGCCGGTCTTTCAGCCATAAGTGACTACCAAAGACATGGCAAAACGGTTTCCACATGTTGAACAGTAGATGCTAGAGGACCAAGAGTATTGCAAGAGGGAGAAAATGAGATCGACCCATCAACGCCTTGGCTTTCTTCAAGGAGACCCTTCCTGCACCAAAAAGCAAGGAGATGGAGCCCAAGCTAACTGTAGCCATGTTGCTGAATGGAGGAGAGTGATTGGACTTTGGGATTACTCAGGTAGTTAGGATTTTCTAGCTGTGCTAAGAGTAAGAATGGATTTGTGGAGGAAGGGAGCTCCAGGCATAGAAGTCTCCTCAAGTGTTAGACTAAACATAAAGCAACACTTCATAGGAGATTTTCCACAAGAAAATATGGCAAAAAACATCTATTGAGGAACAACAACTACAAGGGAACAGTGAGCTTAATAAAGGTGACAGAGCTCACATAGCATTCTGGAATATTGGAGTTTTGACCAGCCAGAGAGAAGAGACCTCATTGAAAACCTTGGGCATTCAGTAGAGACCTCAGAAAAGTCAGAATTTATGAGTAGAATTTGTATATTCTTAGAATAATGGTGGCTCCAGAAAAACCCTAGCAAAGCTGAAAAGCAAATCTCCAAGCATTAAAAAATGGTGTCCTAGTCAATTAACTGCCCTCTAGAAGAAAACTCATCCCTCTTTACAGGTGAACAACAAAGTTAGGTTGCTGAGCTATGCAATATCCACAGTGTGAGTCCTAAATTTATAACTTTACTACACATAAAAAAAGCATTTAGTGTGAACCATAACCAGGAAAATAATCAGTCAATAAAAGCAGACCCAGGAATGATAGAAATGATTTAAATGGCATGATACTTTGACATATTGGTGTGATAACTACATTTCTGGATTTAAGAAAACATAAATATGAAACATAACAGATATCATATCAAGGGAAAGTAAAAGGATAAATGAGAAATCAAATTAAAGAACTATTAAAAGGTATATCTTAAATGAAAAATTCACTGGGTGGTCTCCCCATCAGGTGAGTTGTTTCCAGAGAAAGAATTAACTGAAAAATAATTCAATAGAATCTACAGAAATAGCTGCACACATACACACACACACTGGCGCATGTGTACACACACACACACACACACACAGAGGTGTGAATCTTAGAGCCACACCAGCACTGAAACATAGAGAAGTAAAAAGTGTTCATTGAGGAATACATAGCAATGCTCAATGTGTTTTACCCTAATAAGAGCTTTTGTGATATATGATTGAAAAACTGACACAACTAAAGAGAGAAATAGATAAGTCCACACTCCGAGTTAGAGATTTCCTTGATTCTCTCACTATGGTTATAAATCTTTCCCAAACACAACAGGCTAGAACAAATATACAAAAAATTAGACATAATATCTTTGTTCTCAATAAAAACTTCGGCCTATTTAACACTATACCAAACTACAGAATACATGTTAAAGTGTGCATGGAGCATTCACTGAGGTATACTCTACACGTGGCCTTCCAGCAAGTCTCCGTAGATTTGAAAGAATTAAAGTCATAGAGAGTGTGTCCCTGGACACAACAGAATAGGGTGAGATAAGAATAATGAAAAGTTTGCTGTCTTCTCAAATATTTGGGAGTCATACGGTGCATTTCAAAATACTCTTTGGGACAAAGAAGAAATCACTAAGGAATTTAGAAAAGTTTTGAACTGAGTAAGAATATAACACAGTCTATCCAAACTTAGGAGATGCAGTGAATGTCTTTAGGCTTTTACATAACTTTAGATGCTCTTAGGGAAAAACAGAAACATGTAAAAATCAAGATTTCAAACTGCAATTCTCCAAGTGTAGTCTAGAGAAACCTGAGAACCTTTGAGTACCTTTGGAAACAGTCCATGATGTTAAAAGACTTTGCTATGTCAAAAGTAAGATGCTATTGACCCTTTTTACTTTCATTTTCCAACAAAAGAAGAGTGGAGTTTTCTAGTGGTTACATAGTATGTAATGGCATCATGTCTCTGATGGCTAAGAAAATGGGCCGTTGTTGACTTTGTGTGTTAAAAAATTCTCAGTGTTGGTTTCTCATACAATATTCATCTTGTGTTTTGAAAAAGAAAAGCTCTCTGGAATCCCCTATGAACAAAGACTTTGACAGGTGTTGATCTAAGACCACAGCTTAAATATCTAGACCAAAAAAAAAAAAAAAAAAGAGAAAGGAAAAAGCAAATAAGAGCCAAGGAAAGCTGATGGAGAGAAGTAGTCCAAACCAATGACATTCAGTGAACAAGAAAAGAGACCAACAAGGGAGTAAACCCATGAAACAGAAAATTGATACTTTGAAAAGATCCATATGATTGACCACAGTCTGGCTAAACAAATGACAGACCAATGAGGGAGCACAACCATTACCATCTGGAGTAACAGGGGAGAGGCGCCACTGGTATAGCATCTTCCAGGTCTGAAAGCTGAAAAGAAGATTTTGAGAACAACTGTAGGTGAATAAATTCAGGAACGTTAATCATGTGGACCAATTCCTGAGGAAGACAACAAATCAGCAAACCAGATGCTGAATAGATTGTGTAGTCCTATAGAGACATACAGAAAGGCTGACAGAGAAATATTTGTATGTGCATAAAACAATCTACAAGACACACTTCAAAATCAATCTCAGTTAATCTGGAGGAACGTATTTCATAGAAGGTGGAAGGAGGGTATTCTGATCTTCTCTTGTACACATTGATGTTTACTCTCAGTTTTCTTATGGAGCATAGATGACTTTAGATGTGTTACAATATGAATGGTAATTTGAGATGTTCACAGGTGTTTAGAAGTTGAGGACCGTTTGTGCATATTATGGGACCTTTAGTGAAAATATTTCAAAGTTGCTTTTTTACACTTTGTTATAAGAAAACTTAGAGAGTACTGGATGCCTCTGTATCTTCTTCCATCTCTGATGACCTGTATTGTTTTGTAATTTGCAGTGGCCTGACCAGGAACTACTGCAGGAATCCAGATGCTGAGATTCGCCCTTGGTGTTATACCATGGATCCCAGTGTCAGGTGGGAGTACTGCAACCTGACACAATGTCTGGTGACAGAATCAAGTGTCCTTGAAACTCTCACAGTGGTCCCAGATCCAAGCACACAGGCTTCTTCTGAAGAAGGTAGGAAGTCTGTGGCCAGACAACCACACCCTAGGACGTTGGGATGAAAAGAATTGCAAAATCTTAGTGATATAGAAGCCTTCTATGCTCACACAATTCCAAGTAGAATGTGGACTCAGGGTCAGCCACTGGGAAGGAACACTCAGCGCCTTCTCTGGGAGAACCAGAGCTGTGATGTTTAATATCCTGTGAGAGGGTGGTGTCTTTAGGAAGGGTGCAGGCCCTCTAGGGCACCAGACTTACCACTCCCCTGGTTATTCATCAGATCATTTTAGTGTCCTAGCCAAAAGGATATTCTAACATTTTGCCAAATTTGTGAAGATTTACCAAGCTCATGATAAACCTTTCCTGATATTTCTTCAAGTAGGCAGTGTTCATTGCATCTTTGGCTTTGCAGTTTCAGAGGAATGTGGTTTTTGAGTCTGTCATCCTTGAGGAACCTAATAAGACTTTTCTTAGTTCCATATACTTCTAGGTCCAGGTAGAAGTACATAGCCAACAAATGCTCCATCATTCTGGCCTACCTCCATCTTAGGCAGGTCCTACACAACTAGGCTTTGATGGGAGGGATCGCTCAGTGTTCTTGCCCCTCTTTCTCATGGAACATATATCTGTGTTGGTCTTTGAGAAGAAGAGTAGCGGATGTCTACTTTGTTGCAATGCAGAATCCTGGGCCAAAGATACCCCCTCCCTCCAAGTGAATAAAATTTTGGCCAGTACCCCTCTCTGAGAGACAATGTGTCTTTGCCTACAAGTCCTAGATGCAGGACCGCTTCCTGCCCCATCTTCAAGAAGCTGAAGGCTTTGGCTCTGGAGCATTAGCAGTCTAGGGAAATGTGTGACGATTTCATATTTGCCCCCACTGACAGTCAATCACCACCTACAGCCTGCACAGCCTGATGCATAGCAGTCTGGTCTCCTGCCTTATTCTCGGAACACCCAGAAGATGTCTATGCTAAAGAGTAGGCATATGAGTGCAGTTTTGACTGATAGGCACTCTGATCTTTCCTTTGGTGCCCATGTTTTAAAGGAAATCTTTCTAAGAGCTCATTAAAGTTCTACAATGCTATGAATCTTTGGGTTTTATTGGTATGTCCATCTACCTGCTAGTACAGAACAGAGCATGGTAGTCTTTCTCAGAGACAATGGTCCTGTGTCAGTCACAGATTTCTTCTCTTGCTTCTGTGTTCTAGAAATTACTCAGCTTGATTTCTCCTCTTTGAATTTCAGCACCAACGGAGCAAAGTCCCGAGGTCCAGGACTGCTACCATGGTGATGGACAGAGTTATCGAGGCTCATTCTCCACCACTGTCACAGGAAGGACATGTCAGTCTTGGTCCTCTATGACACCACACTGGCATCAGAGGACAACAGAATATTATCCAGATGGGTACGTCCTTGAGTTTTCTTCAAAGAGAGACAGCAGCCCCCTTACATTTCTCTTGAAAGGGCCATGCTTCCAACTAACTTCTTAAGACAAATTTATCTCAGATCTGGAATATTGGGTAGAATGTCTCAGGCTTCTTTCTTCAGGCACAGTGTCTGAAAGGAGAGAAAGGTCAGGCTAGCTCTCTTTTCTCATAGTTGACTAAGGCAGGAAGATATTTGAAGGTGGTGAAGTCTCATGAATAGAAAGCTCAGGAGAACATATGGTCATGTGCTTAGAAATAGCACCATTCCACAATGCCCACTAAAGATCAATTCTATAGTTTAACCAGGGATTTCTGTCATTCTAATCTCCAAGCCCTAAAGTGAAGGTTATGTTAGCCATGTTCATCTTGGGCAACAAGTAAAGGATATCTATGTCAACATCCAGATCTTCCTATCACTTTCTCTTCTAACCTGTACAAACACACTGGGTTCTGAGAACAAGGTGTCTGAAGAGCTATGTGTTGCCAGCACATGAGGAGCAAATGTAGGAAGGCAGCTGAGAGTCAGGAAGTATAAAGATTCTGAAGAGTTACACATGCAGGAAGATGGACAGAAACCCAGTTCTGACCATGTCAACATTTCTGCCATGAAGGATTAACAAATACATGGGAAAAGTGTTTTCATAGGTTGGACAACAGACATGATAGGCCTGAGAGAATTGAGAAAGGGAATCAAAGGAGATCAACCATACCATGTCCCTGGTATCCTTCCTGGAGACCCTTGAAGGGCAAGTAGATGGAGCCCAGCTGACCACAGCAGTCTTGCTTAATTGAGGAGAGAGACTGGAGTTTGTGATGCCTCAGGCATCTGACACATTCTAGGCTGGCTAAGAATGAGAAGGGATTTGTGGAGGAAAGGAGTTCCAAGAATACGCACAGAAGTCTTCTCAAGGCTTTGACTAAATACAAAGCTGTGTATGCACAGGGAGAGTTTTCACAAAGACAGAGCAATAAAGAAAAGCTAATAGGGAAAGAAAAACTGCAAGGGAACAGTGAGCTCAATGGAGATGCCAGAGCTCACATAGCACTGGAAGATGTTTGAGTTCTGACCACTCAGAGGAGAGACACCTCAATGAACATCTTGGGCATTCAGTAGAAGTCAAATAAAGCCATATTTTGGGAGTAAGATCTTCAGATTCCTAGAAACAAGGTGACTCCAGAAACACTCCAGCAACTCTTCTTCCAAGCCAGTCTAAAAGGATCCAAATTATTTCTAAGTAAATTAACCGCTTTCCAGAAGAAAGTAAACTCAACCCTCCTTAGAGGTAATACAACAACCCTATTGTATTAGGAACGAATACAAGTTGCTCAGTTATATGACATCCCCAGTGTGCAACATCCATTTAAAAATTTACTAGACACAAAAGAAGTTTTCACTGTGATCCATAACTGGGAGAAAAATCACTCAACACAAATAGACCCAGAAATATTAGGAAATATGGCATTGGCAAGAATATTTAAAATATACCTCTGAGAACTGTATTTCAGGAAAATGTCAGCAAAAGCTGACCATGAGAGAAACAAATGCATAATATCAGAAAAAAAAGAATTGAAGAGGCAAATGGAAGTTTAAAAACTGAGAAAAGGTATACTGTAATTAGGAATTCACTGGATGGCCTTATCATCACTTTAGACATTATGGTAGGAAAAGTGAACGATAAAATTATTCAAGTAAAGCTAGACAAACCACAAGACAGACACAAATACACATACACACAATGACTGAACCAATTAATCAACGGAGCCTGAAGGACATCTACAAAAACATCCACACATTTAATATATTTGTTAGACTAGTCACAAAAGGAGAGGAAAAAGATGTTGTGACAGAAATTATACTTGAATCCGTGATGGCTGACAAATTTCCAAACATACAGAAAACGAGAAACTCACAGAGTCATGAAGCTCAATGACTCAGGTATAGATTTTTAAAGAGCAAAAATCTGATTTACTGGGGTACATCATAGTTAAATTGTCTGATTTCAAAGCTAAGAAGAAAAAAAAAGGGGGTTCCTGTGAACAAACATATTGACAGTTGATCTAAGACCACAACTTAAATATCTAGGCAAGGAAAAGCAAATAAGACCCAAGGAAAGAGGATGGAAAGAAATAATCCAAACCAATGACATTCAGTGAACAAGAAAATAGACCAACAAGGGAGTAAATCCATGAAACAGAAAGTTGGTTCTTTGAAAAGAACCTATGATTGACCACAGTCTGGCTAAACAGACGACAGACCAAAGAGGGAGCACAACCATCACCATCAGGAGTAACGGGAGAGGAGCCATTGCTATACCATACTCCAGGTCTGAAAGCTGACAAGAAGATATTGAGAAAAACTATATGAGAATAAATTCATGAATGTAGATCATGTGGATGAATTCCTTAGGTAAACAGCAAATCAGCAAACCAGACACTGAATAGATTGTGTACTCCTACAGAAAGACATTCACATAGCCAGACAGAGAAATATTTGTATGTGCATACAACAATCTACAAGGCACACTTCAAAATCTCTCAGTTAATCCAAAGGAATGTGTTTTGCAGAAGGTGGAAGGAGGGTATTCTGATCCTTTCTTGTACACATTGATGCACATTGATCAATGGGTACGTCTTTGAGTACGTCTCTCGGTTTTCTAATGGAGTATAGATGACTTTGGATGTGTTACAATAAGAATAATGATCTGTCTTTGAAATGTTCACAGTTGTTTAGAAGTTGAGGACCATTTGTGATTGTTACGGGACCTTTAGGAAGAATATTTCAGAGTTGCTTTTTAACACTTTGTTACAACAAAATGTAAAGGGTGCCTGGTGCCCTTGTATCTTCCCCCATCTCTGGTGACCTGTATTGTTTTATAATTTGCAGTGGCCTGACCAGGAACTACTGCAGGAATCCAGATGCTGAGATTCGCCCTTGGTGTTATACCATGGATCCCAGTGTCAGGTGGGAGTACTGCAACCTGACACAATGTCCAGTGACAGAATCAAGTGTCCTCGCAACGTCCATGGCTGTTTCTGAACAAGGTAGGAAGTCTCTGGTCAGACAACCATACCCTTGGACATTGGGATGAAAAGAGTTGCAAAATCTTAGTAATACAGAAGCCTTCCATGCTGCACGAGAATTCGAATGTGGACTCAGGGTCAGCCAATGGGAAGGAAGCCTCAGTGCCTTCTCTGGGGGAACCAGAGCTGTGATTTTTGGCACCCCGTGACAGGGTGGTGTCTTTAGGAAGTGTGCAGACCTTCTAGGGCACTGAACTTACCACTACCCTGGTTATTCAACAGATCATTTCAGTGTCCTAGTGAAAATGGATATGCTAACATCCTGCCAAATTTGTGATGATTTACCAAGCTCATCGTGAGCCTTTTCTGGTATTTCTTCAAGTAGGCAGTATTTATTGCAAACTTCAGCTTTGCAGTTTCAGAGGAATATGGTTTTTGAGTCTGTCAACCTTGAGAAGCCTAATATGAATATACTTAGTTCCATATCCTCCTGGGTCTAGGTAGCAGCACATAGCCAGCAAATGCTCCATCTCCCTGTCTACCTTCATCTTAGGCAAGTGCTGCACATCTAGGCTTTGATGGAAGGGATCTCTTAGTGTTCTTGCCCCTCCTTCTCATGGAACACGTATCTGTGTTGCTTTTTGTGAAGAAGAGTAGTGGATGTCTACTTCGTTGCAATGCAGGATCCTGGGCCCAAGATTTCCTGCCTTCCCTCCAAGGGAATAAAATTTTGGCCAGTACCCCTCTCTGAGAGACAATGTGTCTTTGCCTGCAAGTCCTAGATGCAGGACTGCTTCCTGCCCCATCTTCCAGCAGCTGAAGGCTTTGGCTTTGGAGGATCAGTGGTCTGGGGAAATGTGTGACAGTTTCATGTCTACCCCCACTGATGATCACCACCTACAGCCTGCACAGCTGGATGCATGGCACTCTGGTCTCCTGCCTTGTTCTCAGGAATACCCCAAACAGATCTTTGCCAAAGAACATGCACGTGAGTACAATTTTGACTGATAGGCACTCTGATCTGTCCTTTGGTTCCCAGGTTTTAAAGAAAATCTTTCTAAAAACTCATTGAAGTTCCAGAATGCTATGGATCTTTGAGTTTTGTTATTGGCACGTCCATCCACCTCCTAATATAGAACAGAGCATGGTCGTCATTTTCAGAGATGACTGTCCTGTTTCTGTCATAGATTTTTTTCTCATGCTTCTGTGTCCTGGAAATTATTCAACTTGATTTCTCCTCTTTGAATTTCAGCACCAATGGAGCAAAGCCCCGGGGTCCAGGACTGCTACCATGGTGATGGACAGAGTTATCGAGGTTCATTCTCCACCACTGTCACAGGAAGGACATGTCAGTCTTGGTCCTCTATGACACCACACTGGCATCAGAGGACCATAGAATACTACCCAAATGGGTACGTCTTTGAGTTTTCTCCCAAGAGAAACAGCTGCCCACTTAAATTTCTCCTGGAAGAGACATACTGCCAGCTAACATCTTATGACCACATTTCTCTCAGACCCAGAATGTTGGACAGAATGTCTCAGGCTTCTTGCTTTGGGCACAGGGTCTGAGAGGAGAGAAATGTCAGGCCAGCTGTTTTTTCTCATAGTTGACAGAAGCAGGAGGATACTTGGAGGTGGTGAGGTCTCATGAATAGGAGGCTCAGAAGAGCATATGACCATGTGCTTAGAAATAGCACCATTCTAAAATGCCCACTAAAGACCAGTGCAATAGTTCAACCAGGGAATTCTGTCATTCTAATCTCCAAGCCCTGGAGTGGAGGTTGTGTTTGCCATGTTTGTCTTGGGTAACAAGTGAAGGATATCTATATTGACATTGAGATCTTCCAATCACTTTCTCCTCTAACCTGTACAAACACACTGGGTTGTGAGAACAAGGTGTCTGAAAATCTATGTGTTGCCAGCACATGAGGAGCAAAAGTAGGATGGCAGCTAAGAGTCAGGAAGTGTAGAGATGCTGAAGAGTTACACATTCAGGAAGATGGACAGAAACCCAGGTCTGGCTATGCCAGCCTTTCCTCCATGAAGGACTATCAAATACATGAGAAAACTGTTTTCACAGGTTGGACAACAGATATGGTAGGCTTGAGAGAACTAAGAAAGGGAATCAAAGGAGATCAACCCCATCATTCACTTGTCATCCTTCCTGGACACAGTGTTGGATTGCAGGACAAGTGGATGGAGCCCAGCTGACCACAGTAGTCTTGCTTAACTGAGGAGAGAGACTGGAGTCTGCGATGCCTCAGGCAGCTGATATGTTCTAGGCTGGCTAAGAATGAGAAGGGGTTTGTGGTGGAAAGGGGCTCTGGGAATACACACAGAAGTCTCCTCAAGTCTTTGGCTAAACACAAAGCTGAGTATGCACAGGGAGAGTTTCCACAAAGAAAGAACAATAAAGAAAAGCTACTTGGGAAAGAACAACTGCAGGGGAGCAGTGAGCTCAATGGAGATGACAGAGCTCACATAGCACTGGAGGATGTTTGAATTCTGACCACTCAGAGGAGAAACACCTCACTACATTTTGGGCTTTCAGTAGAGACCAGAGAAAGCTGTACTTTGGGATTGGGATCATCTTATTCCTAGAATCAAGGTGACTCCAGAAACACTCCAGCAACCCTTCTTCCAAGCCAGTCTAAAAGGATCCAAATGATCTCCAAGTAAATTAACTGCATTCCACAAGACAAAAACTCAACCCCTGCTTAGAGGCAAGGGACAAATACAAGTTGCTCAGTTATATGGCATTCCCATTGCATGACTTCTATTTAAAAATTTAATAGAAACACAAGAAGCTTTCACTGTGATACATAACTGGGAGAAAAATCACTCACCACAAACAAGCCCAGAAATGATAGAATTGATGACATTGGTGAGAACACTTAAAATGCACCTCTGAGAACTGTGTTTCAGGAAAATGTCAGCAAAAGCTGACTATGAGAGAAACAAAAGCAGAATAGCAGGAGAAAAGAAAAGAATTGAAAAGCCAAATGAAAATTAAAGAACTGAGAAAAGGTACACGTCTAATGAAGAACTCACTGGATGACCTTATCGTCACTTTAGATATTATGGTAGGAAAGGTGACCTAGAAAATAATTCAATAGGAGCTACACAGACCACAGGACAGACAGCCAAACCAACAGACAGGCACACAAACACACACAAAGACTGAACCCATTAATCAACAGAGCCTCAAGGGCATCTAGGAAAAATCCACACATTTAATATATGTTTTAGGCAAGTCACAGAAGAAGAAAAATATATTGTGACAGAAATTATACTTGAAGTGATGATAGCTCACAACATGCCAAATATCCAGAAAACAAGAAACTCATAGTCAAGAAGCTAAATGACTCAGGTATAGAATTTTAAAGAGCAAAACTCTATGATTTACTGGGATACATCATAGTTAAATTGCCGCAATTCAAAGCTAAGAAGAAAAAAGCGGGGTTCCTATGAACAAAAGCTTTGACAGCTGTTGATCTAAGACCACAGCTTAATAAGACCCAGCTTGCATATCTAAGCAAGGAAAAGCAAATAAGACACAAGGAAAGTGGATGGAAGGAAATAGTCCAAACCAATGACATTCAGTGGACAAGAAAATAGACCAACAAAGGAGTAAATCCATGAAACAGAAAGTTAGGTTCTTTGAAAAGATCCATATGATTGACCAAAGTCTGGCTAAACAGATGACAGACCAAGTAGGGAGCATATCCATCACCATCAGGAGTAACAGGAGAGAGGCACCATTGCTTAGCATCCTCTAGGTCTGAAAGCTGAGAAGTAGATATTGAGATCAACTGTATATAAATAAATTCATGAGTGTAAATCATGTGGATGGATTCCTTAGGTAAACAACAAATCAGCAAATCAAACACTGAATAGATCATGCAGTTTTCTAGAGAGATATACAGAGAGCCTGACAGAGAAACGTTTGTATGTGCATAAAACAATCTACAAGACACACTTCAAAATCCCTCTCGGTTAATCCAGAGGAATGTATTTGGCAGAAGGTGGAAGGAGTGTATTCTGATCGTTTCTTGTACACATTGATGTTTTCTCTCAGTTTTCTTATAAAGCATAGATTACTTTGAATGTGTTACAATAAGAATAATAATCTGTCTTTGAAATGTTCACAGTTGTTTAGAAGTTGAGGACCATTTGTTTTGGGACTTTTAGTGAGAATATTTCAAATTCGCTTAACACTTTGTTACAACAAAGCATAAAGGGTGCCAGGTAGTGTTGTTTCTTCTCTAATCTCTGGTGACCTGTATTGTTTTGGAATTTGCAGTGGCCTGACCAAGAACTACTGCAGGAATCCAGATGCTGAGATTCGCCCTTGGTGTTATACCATGGATCCCAGAGTCAGATGGGAGTACTGCAACCTGACACAATGTGTGGTGATGGAATCAAGTGTCCTTGCAACTCCCATGGTGGTCCCAGTTCCAAGCAGAGAGGTTCCTTCTGAAGAAGGTAAGAAGTCTGCGGTCAGACAACCATACCTTCAGACATTGGGATAAAAAGAGTTGCAAAATCTTTGTGATGCAGAAGCCTTCCATGCTGCACAGGAAGTCAAAGGTGAAGTCATGGGCAGCCAATGGGTAGGAAGCTTCAGTGCCTCCTCTGGGGGAACCAGAGTTGTGATGTTGAATGCCATGTGAGGGATGGTGTCTTTAAAAGGGGCATAGACCCTCTAGGGCACTGGACTTACCACTCCCCTGTTATCAAACGAATCATATTACTGTCCCAGCCAAGATGGATATTCTAACATCCTGCCAAATTTGTGATGATTTACCAAGCTCCTAAACCTGTCCAGCCCTTTCTTCAAGTAGGCAGTGTTTATTGCAGTCTTCAGCTTTACCATTTTGGAGAAATGCCATTTTTGAGGCTGTTGTTCTTGAGAAACTTAACATGACTTCATTAGATCCGTATTGTCCTGAGTCTTTGAAGCAATACATAGCCACTGAATTCTTTATCTCCTAAGCCTACCTTCATCTTGGACAGGCCGTGCACACCTAGGATTTGAGGGAAGGGATTTTTCAGTGTTCTCGTCCCTCCTCCTCATGGAACATGTATCTCCATTGTTTTTTGATAAGAAGAGTAGTGGATGTCAGCTTTGTTGTCATGAGGGATCCTGGGCCCAAGATTCTCTGTCTCCCCTCCTAGGCTATAAAATTTTGGCCTGTACTACTCCTCCCTGAGAGGTAATGTGTCCTAGATGCAAGATCTTTTTCTGCCCCATATCCCAGAATCTGAAGGCTTTTGCTTTGGAGAAGCAGTGGTCTAGGAAAATGTGCAAGGGTTTCGTGTATACCCCCCACTGACAGTCAATTACCACCTACAGCCTGCACAGCCTGATGCATGGCACCCTGATTTCCTGCCTTGTTCTCATGAACACCCAGAAGAGGTGTAAGCAAAAGACCATCACATGAGTGTAATTTTGAAGTATAGGCACTCTGATCTGTTTTATGTTTGTTCCTTTTTCAGTTTTCCAGGGTTGAATTGAAATATTTATGACTACTTATTAAATTTATAGAATCCTATGGGTCGGCCAGGCACGGTGGCTCAAGCCTGTAATCCCAGCACTTTGGGAGGCTGAGACGGGCAGATCATGAGGTCAGGAGATCGAGACCATCCTGGCTAACACGGTGAAACCCCGCCCCTACTAAAAAATACAAAAAAAGCTAGCCGGGCAAGGTGGCAGGTGCCTGTAGTCCCAGCTACTCAGGAGGCTGAGGCAGGAGAATGGCATAAACCCGGGAGGCAGAGCTTGCAGTGAGCCGAGATCCGGCCACTGCACTCCAGCCTGGGTGACAGAGCGAGACTCCGTCTCAAAAAATAAAAATAAAAAAAAAGAATCCTATGAGTCTATTTGTATTCTTTATTCTACATTTCAATTTGCATGCTATTATAGAAGAGTGTAAATTGTTAATCCTCAGATTATTCCACTTTATGTGCCATAATTTTTTTTCACATGTTTCTCTTTTCTAGGCAATGCTGAGCTTGATTTTCTCTTTTAATTTCAGCACCAACTGAAAACAGCCCTGGGGTCCAGGACTGCTACCAAGGTGATGGACAGAGTTATCGAGGCACATTCTCCACCACTATCACAGGAAGAACATGTCAGTCTTGGTTGTCTATGACACCACATCGGCATCGGAGGATCCCATTACGCTATCCAAATGCGTATGTCTATCATGTTAGCCATAAAAGGAACAATAGTCAACTAAAATTTCTCTTAGCTGGCCCATGCTACAAACTCACTTCCTAGGTCCCAATTTCTCATAGACTCAGAGTTTGTAGCAAAATGTCTCAGGAACCTTCCTTTTGAGCAAAGAGTCTGAATGAAGAGAAATTTTAGGATTGCTATATTTCATAACAGTTTGATGGAAGCAGCAGGATATATGGAAGTGGTGAAGTCTCATTAATGTAAAGCTAAGGAGATCAAATGACCAAATGCTTAGACACAGTATCATTCCACAATGCCCACTAAATATCCATGCAGTCTTTCAACCATGCAATTCTATCATTCTATCCTCCATTCCCTGAAGTGAAGTTTGTGTTTGCCATTTTTGACATGGATCAGAAGTAACAAATTCAGGCTGGGTGCAATGGTTCAGGCCTGTAATCCCAGCACTTTGGGAGGCCAAGGCAGGCAGATCACCAGAGGTCAAGAGTTCGAGACCAGCCTGGCCAACATGGCAAAACCCCATCTCTACCAAAAGTACAAAAATTAGCCGGTCATGGTGGTGGGTACCTACAATTCCAGCTACTTGGGAGGCTGAGGCAGGAGAATCACTTGAGCCTGGGATTCAGAGTTTGCTGTGAGCCGAGAGCATGCCACTGCACTCCAGCCTGGGTGACAGAGCAAGACTCAATCTTAAAAAAAAAAAAAAAAGAAGAAGAAGAAGAAGAAGTAATTAGTGCATATATTTATGTATGAGTACTAACCTGTATGAATACACTGGGTTCTAAGCACCAGTTTTCTGAAGGGATATGGGTTGTCAGGAAGAGTAAAAGCAGGAATGCAGATGAAAGTCAGGAAGTAAACAGTTGCGGTGATTAAAATGGGCAGATACATGGACAAAAAATGCATGTCTGACAAGAACTGGCCTCTTGCCATAAGTGAGTATGAACAATATTGAAAAACTGTTTGCACATGTTGGACAGCAGACAGTACAACCTGAGATAATTTAGAAAGGGAAACAAATAAGATCAACCCCATAATCACTCTTCCTACACTTAAGGGCAAAGAGTTTTAACCAAAGCATTCCACAGCAGTCTTGCTAAACTGGGAAGAGAGACTGGAGTTTTGGTAACTAATAAAACTGATATTTTCTAGGTTAGGTAATAATGAGAAAGTATTTGTGGAGAAAAGGAGCTCCAGGAATACACACAGAAGTCTCCTCAAGTCTCTGGCTAAATAGAAAGCTGTGTATGCACAGAAAGATGTTCCAGAGAGAAAGGAGAATAAAGAGCAGCTACTGGGGAAAGAACAACTGCAGAGGAACAGTGAGCTCAATGAAGATGCCAGAGCTCACATAGCACTGGGAGGTATTTGAGCTCTGACCAGCCTGAGGAGAGACACCTCATTGAACATCTTGGGCATTCAGCAGAGACCCCAAAAAAGCCATACTTCAGGAGTAGAATTAATGCATTCCTAGAATAAAGTCTACTCCAGAAACACCCTAGAAAAGCTTAGAAACCAAGTCTAAAAAGATCCAGGTGATCTCCAAGTAAATTAATTTCCTGTCAGAAGAAAACATAACCTCTTCAGAGGTAAACAACATTAAATCTCTCAATTATATGGTATCCACAATGTGTCACATACATTTAAAAATTTGCTGAACATACAAAAAGCATTTAGTGTTGTCCATAACCAGGAGAAAAATCAGTCGATACAAATAGACCCCGAAATGATAAAAATAACAGAATTGGCAAGGAGATTTAAAATGTATGTATCATAATTGTGTTCAAGGATTTAAAGAAAGCAGGAACAAGAAATAAATAAATGAATAATATCAACAGAAAGAAAAATTGTAAAAGGACCAAATGGAAGTCAAGAACTAAAAAAAGAGACATCTCTTTAATGAGAAAATCACTAGATGGCCTTATAATCATACTAGATAGTACAGATGATAAAGCTAACTAGAAAATATTAGGGTGGTACAAACCACAGCACACTCATACAAAGCCTGAGAAGATAAATAAGCAGAGCCTCAAGGACATTTATGAAAATATCAAAATATTTAATATATGTTTAAAGCAAGTCACAGAGGAGGGGAAAGAGATGTTGGAACAAAAAAAAAATACTTGAAGCAGTGATGGCTGATGACTTCTAAATACGGAAAATATGATAAACTCACATAGTCAAGAAGCTCAATGGATCAGATATAGGATTTTAAAAAGTAAAACTGTATGATTTAGTTGGACACATCATACTTAAATTGTCCATAATCAAAGATAGAAAGTAAAATCTTATTTGAAGCCTGAGGAAAAAAGCATACCTTTACATAGAGTAACAGTGACACAAATGACTGATGCCTTCTTATCAGAAACAACACAAATCAGAAGCAATAGAATAACACCTTTAGAGTGGTAAGAAGAAAAAAAGACCAAATCAGAAACAACAAACTGTCACATTTAGCGTAGTAAGAAGGAAAACAAGATCATATCAGAAACAACAAAATAACACCTGTAGAGTGGTAAGAAGAAGAAAAGATCAGGTCAGAAACAATGAAATAACACACTAAGAAGAAAAATAAAGATCAAGTCAGAAACAATGGAATAACACCTTTAGAGTGATAAGAAGGAAAAAAAAAACAGCAAACTTAAACGCTGTGCACAGCAAACAATCATTGAAAATGAATGTTATGTAAGTACATATTCTGTCATCCTAAAAACAAAGAACAAATAAAAGAATGTTTCATCAGCAGGATTGTGTAATAAAAGATGTGAAAGAATGCTATGTAAGTAGAAGAAAAATAATAAGAGGATTCTGAGAGGTTGGAGCAACGTTCTTGGGCGGCATAAGGGGGAATGCATTCTCCAAGATTCCCCCAGTCTAGGGTCTTCACCTGTTGTGCCTCTTACTGCATTGTTTTCTGACTCCTCCATAGCCACTTGGCCCCTTCAGATCCCATAGTTTACCTAGCCGTCTCCCTTTATGCCTTGGGTCCCGCTGTTCTTTCAACTCATCACCCATTCCTTCAGTCCCAGAGTGGCTGCAGCCAGCAGAGGACGGACTGAGAGCAGGAGAGGAGGTCCTTCCCATGAACCAATCCTAGAGAACCAACATCCTGCCTGGGAGCTAGTTTTCCAGGGAAGCTTTTATAAGTCTTGTAGAGCCAAACCTCCTTGCTCTACCAGATACAGTATTTATAGTAATACTATTTTCATGATTATTTTATATTGCAAATGTAGAGCATTTATGCTACACTATGAGTAAATAGAGTAAGGGGGCTAGCACGGGAATTATGTAATCTTGGATGTCCTTTCTTCCTTGGGGAAATGTATTTGAGTTCCAACTTACCCATTACTATATAGTCCTATAGAGAGAGATACAAAGAGCTAGACAGACAGAGATACCTTTGTATGTGCATTTAAAAAATCTGAGATATATACTTCGAAATCTATGTCATTTATTCTGGAGGAAAGTATTTGGCAGAAGGTGAAAGGAGGATATTCTGATGCTTTCTTGTACAGACATGTATTATCTCAGTTTTTATAGAGAGCATATACTACTTTTGATGTTTTAAAATAAAAATTATAATCTGTGATGTGTCCACACTTGTTTATAAGTTGAAGTTGAAGACCATTTGTGCTTATGGCAATATTATTGTATGTATAATGGGAATATTTCAAAGGTACTTGCTAACACTTTGTTACAGCAAAACGTAGAGGGCGCTAAGTGCTCTTGAATCTTCTCCCATCTCTGGTAACCTGTATTGTTTTGAAATTTGCAGTGGCCTGACCAGGAACTATTGCAGAAATCCAGATGCTGAGATTCGCCCTTGGTGTTACACCATGGATCCCAGTGTCAGGTGGGAGTACTGCAACCTGACACAATGTCCAGTGACAGAATCAAGTGTCCTCACAACTCCCACGGTGGTCCCGGTTCCAAGCACAGAGGCTCCTTCTGAACAAGGTAAGACGTTTGTGATTAGACATCTATACACTGGGATAAAAAGCCATGGAAAATCTTACTGATGCAGACGCCTTCAGTGGTACACTGGAGGGTTGGTTGAGGGTCTGCTATGTGGAAGAAAGTGCCAGCGCCCTCTCTGGGGGATCCAGAGCTGTGATTTTTGGCACCCCATGAGGAGGCAGTGTCTTTAGGAAGGGCACAGTGTCTTTAGGAAGCGCACAGACCCTCCAGGGCACTGTACTTACCACTCCCCTGGTTATTAAGTGGGTCATTTCAGTGTCCTAGCCAAAAATGGATATTCTAACAACCTGCCAAATATGTGAAGATTTCCAAGCCAATAAGCCTTTCCGGTGATTTAAAATAGACCTTTTTCATTGCAATCCACAGTTCGCAGTCTCTTAAGAATGTTGCCTTTGAGTATGATATCCTATAGAAACCTAAGGAGACTGCATTATTTTTAATTGTCCTGGGGCTACACAGCAGGAGGTAACCAACAAATGGTCTCTCTCCCTGGCCTACCTCAGTCTTTCACAGGCTCTGTTCACATGGCTTTGAAGTTAGAGATTTCTAGGTGTTCTTGCCTCTTCTTCTCATGAAACTTGCGTCGGCAGTGAGTCTACAGAAGAAGAGGAAGAGAATTCTGCTTTGTTGCAATTCAGGATTCTGGGCACCAGAAGACTCCCTATCTCTCCTCCAAGGGAATAAGTTGTTTGTCTCTAACCCTCCTTGAGAAACAATGAGTCTTTGCCTGCACTCCTAAATGCAGGATGATTTCCTGCCCAAATATTCAGAAGGTTAAGGCTTTTGCTTTGGTATGAGCAATGGTCTAGGGAAATGTGGAAGGGTCTCATGCCTGCTCCTGACTGACCACCAGTTACCTCCTACAGCCTACACCAAGGAATGCATTGCATTCTGGTCTTCTGCCCTGTGGTTCTCATGAACACTCAGTAGAGATTCATAGGATGGAGCTGCACATGAATGTAATTTCCAGTGTCCAGCATTCTGCTCTGTTCTTTATCTTTAGATTTAAAAATAATGTTTCTTTGAACTTATTAAAATTCTAGAATACTATGACTCTATTGAGTCTTTTCACATCCTTTTGCTACTAGTAGAAAAAAGAATAGTAATAATTTTCAGAGGCTACTGTCCAGTTTGTGACATAAATTTTCTCCCATGTTTCTCTGCTCATGCAATTACTATGATGTCTTTTATTTTAATTTCAGCACCACCTGAGAAAAGCCCTGTGGTCCAGGATTGCTACCATGGTGATGGACAGAGTTATCGAGGCACATCCTCCACCACTGTCACAGGAAGGAACTGTCAATCTTGGTCATCTATGATACCACACTGGCATCAGAGGACCCCAGAAAACTACCCAAATGCGTATGTATTTGATTAAAACCATAAGAGGAGCAACAGCCAACTCAATTATTGGTTAGAAGAGCCATGCTTTAGGTTCACTTCCTAGGGACAAATTTCTCTTAGATTCACATTTTGGCAAAATGTCTCAGGACCTTTGCTTTTGAGCAAAGAGCCTAAGAGAAGAGAAATTTTAGGCCTGGTATATTTCCTAATAGTTTTATGGAAGGAGTAGAATATACGGAGGTGGTGAAGTCACATTCATGTAAAGCTCAGAAGATCAAATGACCACATGCTTAAATACAGTACCATTCTGCAATGCCCACTAAAAATCAATGTCATCTTTCACCCATGCAATTTTGTCATTCTAAACTTCAATTCCCGAAGGTTTGTTTGCCATTTTTGTCACGGGTAATAAGTAAAAAAAAAATTAAGACATATAGATATACACACACACACACCTGAATATTTATATATATGTCTGAATATTTATATACTTATGTACAAATTTTATATTTAAATTTTTGTATAAATTTATATATTTTAAATATTTTATTAAAAATTATATTGTTTTGCTAAGTATGTCTATTTTTATATATTTTAACATAACATTTTAAATATTTATATATAAATATTCAAGTATGTAACTGAATATTCATTTACACATAAATATATATATGTGTGTGTGTATATATACCCATATATATATGCACACATACATACCTGTATAAACACACTGGGTCTGAAGCACCAGTGGTCTGAAAGGACATGTGTTACCAGGACATGAAGAGCAAAAGCAGGAAGGCAGATGAGAGTCAGAAAGTACATAAAGGCTGAAAAGTAAAAGGGACAGGTATGTGGACAAAAAGCAGGTGTAAGCATAACAGTCTTTTGGAAGCAAATGACTATAAAATATATGAAAATACTGTTTTCACATGTTGCACAACAGACAGTAGTGTATTGAGATAATTTAGAACAGGAAACAAATGTGATCAACTCCATAAGTATTCTGTATTTCATCATGGATTGAAGGGCAAAGAGATGGAGCCCAAGCAGACCACAGCAGTCTTGATGAACTGAGAGACACTAGAATTTGGAATTACAAAGGCAGCTGGGATTTTCTACGCTTGGTAATAATAATAAAGAATTTGTGGAGATAAAGAGCTACAGTCATGCACATAGAAGTCGCCTCAGTGTAATATAAACCTGCGTATGCACAGGGAATGATTCCACAATGAAAGCAGGACAAAGAACAGCTACTGGGGAAAGAACAACTACAAGGGAACAGTGAGTTCAATGGAGATGGCAGAGCTCACAAAGCACTGGGAGATATTTGAGTTCTTACCAGCTAGAGAAGAGACCTCATTGCAAATCTTGGGCATTCAGTAGAGACCCCAGAAAAGCCATTCTTTGGAAACAGAGTTGATGTATTTTAAGAGCAAAGTCTACTCCACAAAAATCCTAGCAAGATTGAAAAGCAAGTCAGAAACACCAAAATCATCTAAACATCAATTAGTTGCCCATCAGAAGAAAACTTAACCTCTTCATAGGTAAACAACAAAACCAAATTTCTCAGTTGTCTGGTATCCACAATATGTGACATAAATTAAAAAATTTACTAGACATGCAAAAAGCATTTAGTGTGATCCATAGCCAGGAGAAAAATCACTCAATACAAATAGACCCAAAAATGACAGAAATGATAGAATTAGCAAGAACATTTAAAATATACATATGATCATTTGTTCTTGTGATCAAATATCACAAGAGAGGAAAGAGATACTGGAAGAGAAAAAATGCCTGAAGCAATGACGACTGAAAACTTTCCAAATATGAAGAAAGTAAGAAGCTCACAGATTCAAGAAAATTAATCAATCAGAAATATGATTTTGAAAAGTAAAAATGTATGATTTACTTGGGCAAATCTTGGTTAAATTGTCTAAAATCAAAGATAGCAAGGAAAATTTTATAAGCCAGAGGAAAAAACATTGTTTATGTAGAGGAACAGTTACACAAATGACTGATGTCTTCTCATCAGAAACAATTAAAGTCAGAAACAATGAAGTAACATCTTTAAAGTAATAGAAAGAAGAAAAACCAGAGAGGTGAGGGATCATGGCAGACAGAAGGCAGGACTAGATTGCAGCTCTGGACAGAGCAGCATGTGGAGGCTTGTATTGTGGATTTTAGCCTGATATTGACTGTAAGAACAGACCAGCAATCCTGAGAGGACCCACAGACCCTGTGAAGGAAACAGACTGCTCCTGCAGGAGCCAGGAGACACCCCAAATACTGTGAGTGCCCCAACTGTAGAAATGGCAAAGGGGGGCCTTACTCCCTCAAACACACCCCCCAACTGGAGAAGCTGAAAGTCTGTTTGTGGGAGAAGTTCCCAACTTTACCTGGAGTTCAGTAAAATTAGAGAGCTGAGCCAAGTGAAATACAGGGGTAGAGGAAGGAGCAGAGAAGACCTGGGAGCTTGCTGGATCCCCAAGCAGCCCATTCCTGCCTGGCACCACAGGGATCCATCAGGAGGGTGGCCAGAGGAACAGAGGGTAAAACTCCACAGGGAGGACTGCTCTGTCTGAACTTTGTAACAATTCGAACAGGGGGAGAAGCCTACTGGCCAGAACTTGGGGGAGGGCATGAATCTGGCTTGCAGACTTCACAGGTGGGAGGACTAAAGCCCTTTTCTTTCACAGCTGGGAGGTAGAAAACCTCAGGCAAGTTTTCAAGCCTGACTTTCCCTCTGCCTGGAAACAGACTTGGGGCTGTTGGGGGGTGGGGGGCATGGTGGGAGTAAGACCAGCCCTTCGGTTTGCATAGGTACTGGGTGAGGCCTGTGACAGACAGCTTTCCTCCACTTCCCTGACAACCCATATGACTCAGCAGAGGCAGCCATAATCTTCCTAGGTGCACAACTCCAGTGACCTAGGAACCTTACCCCCATCCCCAAGAGAAGCTTCAGTAAGACACACCCAAGGAAAGTGCTGAGCTCAGACATACCTAGTCCCGCCCCCAACTGATGGCCCTTCCCTACCCACCCTGGTAGCAGAAGACAAAGAGCATATAATCTTGGGAGTTCTGGGGCCCACCCACCTCTAGTCCCTCTCCACACTACTACAGCTGATGCAGGAGGCCAACCAGCACAAAAATAGGGCTTTGAACCACCAAAGCTAGGAACCCCTATGGAGTCCATTGCACCCTCCACCACCTCCACCAGAACAGGTACTGGTATCCACAGCTGAGAGACCCATAGATGGTTCACATCACAGGACTCTGTGCAGATAACCCCCAGTACCAGCCCAGAGCTGGGTAGACTCACTAGGTGGCAAGACCCAGAAGAGAGGCAACAATCACTGCAGTTCAGCTCACAGGAAGCCACATCCACAGGAAAAGGGGCAGAGTACTACATCAAGGGAACATCCTGTGGGACAAAAACATCTGAACAACAGCCTTCAGTCCTAGACCTTCCTTCTGACCAGTCTACCCAAATGAGAAGGAACCAGAAAACCAACCCTGGTAATATGACAAAACAAGGCTCATCACACCCCTAGAAATCACACTAGTTCACCAGCAATTAATCCAAACCAAGAAGAAATCCCTGATTTACCTGAAAAATAATTCAGGAGATTAGTTATTAAGCTAATCAGGGAGGGAGCAGAGAAAGGCAAAGTCCAATGCAAGGATATAAAAAAAAAATGATGCAAGAAGTAAAGGGTGAAATATTCAACAAAATAGATAGCTTAATTTAAAAAACAATAAAAAATTTAGGACACTTTGGACATACTTCTGGAAATGCATAATGCTCTGGAAAGTCTCAGCAATAGAATTGAACAAGTAGAAAAGATAAATTCAGAGCTCAAAGACAAAGTCTTCAAATTAACCCAATCCAACAAAGACAAAGAAAAAAGGATAGGAAAATATGAACAAAGCCCCCAAGACATCTGGGATTATGTTAAATGACCAAATATAAGAATAATCATGGCTCCCAAGGAAGAAGACGATACTAAAAACTTGGAAAACATATTTGGGGATATAATAGGAAGACTTACCTGGCCTTGCTGGACACCTAGACATGCAAATACAAGAAACACAAAGAACATGTAAATACAAGCACATGTAAATACAAAGAACACCTGGGAAATTCATCACAAGAAGATCTTCACCTAGGCACATTCTCATCAGGTTATGCAAAGTTAAGACGAAGGCAAGAATCTTAAAAGCTGTAAGACAGAAGCACCAGGTAACCTATAAAGGAAGCCCTATCAGATTAACAACAAATTTCTCAGCAGAAACCCTACAAGCTGTAACGGATTGGGGCCCTATCATCAGCCTCCTCAAACAAAACAATTATCAGCCAAGAATTTTGTATCCAGCAAAAGTAAGCATCATATATGAAGGAAAGTTACAGTCATTTTGGACAAACAAGTGCTAAGAAAATTCACCATTACCAAGTCACCACTAGAAGAACTGCTAAAAGGAGCTCGAAATATTGAAGCAAATCCTAGAAACACATAAAAATGGAACCTCTTTAAAGCATAAATCACACAAGACCTATACAACAAAAGTACAAGTTAAAAAGCAAAAACAAAAAACAAAACCGAAGTATGGAGGCAACAAAGAATATGATGAATGCAATGGTACCTCACATTTCAATACTAAAATTGAATCTAAATGGCCTAAATGCTCCACTTAAAAATTCAGAAAGAGTCAATGGCTGGCAAGATGGCTGAATAGGAACAGCTCCGGTCTGTAGCTCCCCGTGAGATCAACACAGAGGGTGAGTGATTTCTGCATTTCCAACCAAGGTACCCGGCTCATCTCATTGGGACTGGTTAGACAGTGGGTGCAGCCCACAGAGGGTGAGCTGAAGCAGGGTGGGGCCTCACCTGGGAAGTGGAAGGGGTCGGGGAACTCCCTTCCCTAGCCAAGGGAAGCTGTGAGGGACTGTGCCGTGAGGACCAGTGCATTCCAGCACAAATACTATGCTTTTCCCATGGTCTTCACAACCCGTAGACCAGGAGATTCCCTGGGGTGCCTACACCACCAGGACCCTGGATTTCAAGCCCAAAACTGGGCTGGCGTTTGGGCAGACACTGAGCTAGCTGCAGGAGATTTTTTTCATGCCCCAGTGGTCCCTGGAATGCCAGCAAGACAGAACCATTCACTCCCCTGAAAAAACGGCTGAAGCCAGGGAGATAAGTGGTCTTGCTCAGTGGATCCCACCCCCATGAAGCCCAGCAAGCTAAGCTCCACTGGCTTGAAATTCTTGCTGCCAGCACAGCAGTCTGAAATTGACCTGGGACACTCAAGCTTGGTGGGAGGAGGGGTGTCCACAATTACTGGGGTTTGAGTAGGAGGTTTTCCCTTCACAGTGTAAGCAAAGCCACTAGGAAGTTTGAACTGGGCAGAGTGCACTGTAGCTTGGCAAAGCCACTGTAGCAAGACTGCCTCTCTAGATTCCTCCTCTCTGGGCAGGGCATCTCTGAAAGAAAGGCAGCAGCCCCAATCAGAAGTTTATAGACAAAGCTCCCATCTCCCTGGGACAGCAACTAGAGGAAGGGTTGGCTGTGGGTGCAGCTTCAGCAGACTTAAAGTTTCCTGCCTGCCAGCTCTGAAAAGAGCAGTTGATCTCCCAGCATAGCACTAGAGCTCTGATAAGGGACAGGCTACCTCCTCAAGTGGGTCCCAGCTTCAGAAGGTAATAGCAAGCTCCTCTAAGCTAAAGGAGCATGTTCTAACACAATGCAAGGAAGCTAAGAACCTTGAAGAAAGGTTAGAAGGATTGCCAACTAGAGTAAGCAATTTAGAGAAGAACATAAATGACCTTTTGGAGCTGAAAAACACAGCACAAAAACTTAATGACACATACACAAGTATCAATAGCAAAATCAATCAAGTGGAAGAAAGGATATCAGAGATTGAAGATCAAGTTAATGAAGTAAAGCGTGAAGACAAGATTAGAGAATAAAGAATGAGAAGGAACGAACAAATCCTCCAAGAAATACGGGACTATGTGAAAAGACTGAACCTATGTTTGATTGCAGTACCTGAAAGTGACGAGGAGAATGGAACCAAGTTGGAAAACACTCTTCAGGCTATTATCCAGGAGAACTTCCCCAACCTAGCAAGACAGGACAACATTCAAATTCAGGAAACACAGAAAACGCCACAAAGATACTCCTCGAGAAGAGCAACCTCAAGACACACAATCATCAGATTCACCAAGGTTGAAATGAAGGAAAAAGATGTTAAGGGCAGCCAGAGAGAAAGTCTGGGTTACCCACAAAGGGAACCCAATAAGACTAACAGTGGATCTTCCTGCAGAAACCCTACAAGCCAGAAGAGAGTGGGGGGGGGCAATATTCAACATCCTTTTTTTGTTATTATTATACTTGTAGTTCTAGGGTACATGTGCACAAGATGTAGGTTTGTTACAAATGTATACGTGTGCCATGTTGGTGTGCTGCAATCATTAACTCGTCATTTACATTAGTTATATCTCCTAATGCTATCCCTCCCCCCTCCTCCCACCCCATGACAGGCCCCAGTGTGTGATATTCCCCACTCTGTGTTCAAGTGTTCTCATTGTTCGATTCCCACCTATGAGTGAGAACATGCAGTGTTTGGTTTTCTGTCCTTGCGATAGTTTGCTCAGAATGATGGTTTCCAGCTTCATACATGTCCCTACAAAGGACATGAACTCATCCTATTTTATGGCTGTATAGTATTCCATGGTGTATATGTGCCACATTTTCTTAATCCAGTCTACAATTGATGGACATTTCGGTTGATTCCAAGTCTTTGCTATTGTGAATAGTGCTGCAATAAACATTCATGTGCATGTGCCTTTATAGCAGCATGATTTATAATCCTTTGGGTATATACCCAGTAATGGGATGGCTGGGTCAAGTGGTATTTCTAGTTCTAGATCCTTGAGGAATTGCCACACTGTCTTCCACAATGGTTGAACTGGTTTACAGTCCCACCAACAGTGTGAAAGTGTTCCTATTTCTCCACATCCTCTCCAGCACCTGTTGTTTCCTGACTTTTTAATGACCGCCATTCTAACTGGTGTGAGTTGGTATCTCATTGTGGTTTTGATTTCCATTTCTCTGATGGCCAGTGATGATGAGCATTTTTTCATGTGTCTGTTGGCTGCATAAATGTCTTCTTTTGAGAAGTGTCTGTTCATATCCTTTGCCCACTTTTTGATGGGGTTGTTTGATTTTTTCCTTGTAAATTTGTTTATGCTTTTTGTAGATTCTGGATATTAGCCCTTTGTCAGATGGGTAGGTTGTAAAATTTTTCTCCCATTCTGCAGGTTACTTGTTTACTCTGATGGTAGTTTCTTTTGCTGTGCAGAAGCTCTTCAGTTTAATTAGATCCCTTTTGCCAATTACTTTTGGTGTTTTAGACGTGAAGTCCTTGCCCATGCCTATGTCCTGAATGGCATTGCCTAGGTTTTCTTCTAGGGTTTTTATGGTTTTCGGTCTAACATTTAAGACTTTAATCCATCTTGAATTAATTTTTGTATGAGTTGTAAGGAAGGAATACAGTTTCAGCTTTCTACATATGGCTAGCCAGTTTTCCCAGCACCATTTATTAAATAGGGAATCCTTTCCCCATTTCTTGTTTTTGTCAGGTTTGTCAAAGATCAGATAGTTGCAGATGTGTGGTATTATTTCTGAGGGTTCTGTTCTGTTCCATTGGTCTCTATCTCTGTTTTGGTACCAGTACCATGCTGTTTGGGTTAATGTAGTCTCGTAGTATAGTTTGAAGTCGGGTAGTATGATACCTCCAGCTTTGTTTTTTTGGCTTAGGATTGTCTTGGCAATGTGGACTCTTTTTTGGTTCCATATGAACTTTAAAGTAGTTTTTTCCAATTCTGTGAAGAAAGTCATTGGTAGCTTGATGGGGATGGCATTGAATCCATAAATTACCTTAGGCAATATGGCCATTTTCATGACACTGTTTCTTCCTATCCATGAGCATGGAATGTTCTTCCATTTGTTTGTGTCCTCTTTTATTTCGTTGAGCAGTGGTTTGTAGTTCTCCTTGAAGAGGACCTTCACATCCCTTTAAGTTGGATTCCTAGGTATTTTATTCTCTTTGAAGCAATTGTGAATGGGAGTATAGATTCTGGATATTAGCCCTTTGTCAGATGGGTACATTGTAAAAATTTTCTTCCATTCTGTAGGTTGCCTGTTCACTCTGATGGTAGTTTCTTTTGCTGTGCAGAAGCTCTTTAGTTTAATTAGATCCCATTTGTCAACTTTGGCTTTTGTTGCCATTGCTTTTGGTGTTTTAGTCATGATTTGACTGTTTATCTGTTATTGGTGTATAGGAATGCTTGTGATTTTTGCACATTGATTTTGTATCCTGAGACTTTGCTGCAGTTGCTTCTCAGCTTAAGATTTTGGGCTGAGACAATGGGGTTTTCTAAATATACAGTCATGTCATCTGCAGAGACAATTTGACTTCCTCTTTTCCTAATTGAATACCTTTTATTTCTTTCTCCTGCCTGATTGCCCTGGCCAGAACTTTCAATACTATGTTGAATAGGAGTGGTGAAAGAAGGCATCCCTGTCTCATGCCAGTTTTCAAAGGGAATGCTTCCAGTTTTTGCACATTCAATATGATATTGGCGGTGGGTTTGTCATAAATAGCTCTTATTATTTTGAGATATGTCCCATCAATACCTAGTTTATTGAGAGTTTTTAGCAAGGAAGGCTGTTGAATTTTGTTGAAGGCCTTTGCTACATCTATTGCGATAATCATGTGGTTTTTGTCTTTGGTTCTGTTTATATGATAAATTACATTTATTGATTTGCCTATGTTGAACCAGCGTTGCATCCCAGGGATGAAGCCAATTTGAACATGGAGGGTAAGCTTTTTGATGTGTTGCTGAATTTGGTTTGCCAGTATTTTATTGAGAATTTTCGTATCGATGTTCATCAGGGATATTGGTCTAAAATTCTCTTATTTTGTTGGGTATCTGCCAGGCTTTGGTATCAGGATGATGCTGGCCTCATAAAATGAGTTTGGGAGGATTCCCTCTTTTTATATTGATTGGAATAGTTTCAGAATAATTGGTACCAGCTCCTCTTTGTACCTCTAGTAGAATTTGGCTGTGAATCTTTCCAGTCCTGGACTTTTTATGGTTGGTAGGCTCTTAATTATTGCCTCACTTTCAGAGCCTGTTATTGGTCTATTCAAGGATTCAGCTTCTTCGTGGTTTAGTCTTGGGAGGGTGTATGTGTCCGGGAATGTATCCATTTCTTCTAGATTTTCTAGTTTATTTGCGTAGAGGTGTTTATAGTATTCTCTGATGGTAGTTTGTATTTCTGTGGGATCGGTGGTGATATCCCCTTTATCATTTTTTATTGCATCTATTTGATTCTTCTCTCTTTTCTTCTTTATTAGTCTTGCTAGCGATCTGTCAATTTTGTTGATCTTTTAAAAAAAATCAGCTCCTGGATTCATTGATTTTTTGAAGGGTTTTTTATGTCTCTATCTCCTTCAGTTTTGCTCTGATCTTAGTTATTTCTTGCCTTCTGTTAGCTTTTGAATGTGTTTGCTCTTGCTTCTCTAGTTCTAATTGTGATGTTAGGGTGTCAATTTTAGATCTTTCCTGCTTTCTCTTGTGGGCATTTGGTGCTATAAATTTTCCTCTACCCACTGCTTTAAATGTGTCCAAGAGATTCTGGTATGTTGTATCTTTGTTCTCATTGGTTTCAAAAAACATCTTTATTTCTGCCTTCATTTTGTTATGTACCCAGTACACATTCAGGAGCAGGTTGTTCAGTTTCCATGCATTTGAGCAGTTTTGAGTGAGTTTATTAATCCTGAGTTCTAGTTTGATTGCACTTTGGTCTGAGAGACAATTTGTTATAATTTCTGTTCTTTTACATTTGCTGAGGAATGCTTTATTTCCAACTAAGTGGTCAATTTTGGAATAAGTGTGATGTGGTGATGAGAAGAATGTATATTCCATTGATTTGGGGTAGAGTTCTGTAGATGTCTATTAGGTCTGCTTGGTGCAGAACTGTGTTCAATTCCGGGATATCTTTGTTAACTTTCTGTCTCATTGATCTGTCTAATGTTGACAGTGGGGTGTTAAAGTCTCCCATTATTATTGTGTGGGAATCTAAGTCTCTTTGTAGGTCTCTAAGGATTTGCTTTATGAATCTGGGTGCTCCTGTATTGGGTGCATATATATTTAGGATTGTTAGTTCTTCTTGTTGAATTGATCCCTTTACCATTATCTAATGGCCTTCTTTGTCTCTTTTGATCTTTATTGATTTAAAGTGTTTTATCAGAGAATAGGATTGTGACCCCTGCATTTTTTTTGTTTTCCATTTGCTTGGTAGAACTTCCTCCATCCCTTTATTTTGAGCCTATGTGTGTCTCTACACCTGAGACGGGTCTCCTGAATACAGCACAGTGATGAGTCTTGACTCTTATCCAATTTGCCAGTCTGTGTCTTTTAATTGGAGCATTTAGCCCATTTACATTTAAGGTTAATATTGTTATATGTGAATTAGATTCTGTCATTATGATGTTAGCTGGTTATTTTGCTCATTCATTGATGCAGTTTCTTCCTAGCATTGATGGTCTTTACAATTTGGCATGTTTTTGCAGTGACTGGAACGGGTTGTTCCTTTCCATGTTTAGTGCTTCCTTCAGGAGCTTTTGTAAGGCAGGCCTGGTGGTGACAAAGTCTTTCAGCTTTTGCTTGTCTGTAGAGGATTTTATTTCACCTTCACTTATGAAGTTAGTTTGGCTGGATATGAAATTCTGGGTTGAAAATTCTTTCTTTAAGAATGTTGAATATTGGCCCCCACTCTCTTCTGGCTTGTAGAGTTTCTGCCGAGTGATCCGCTGTTAGTCTGATGGGCTTCCCTTTGTGGGTAACCCGACCTTTCTCTCTGGCTGCCCTTAACATTTTTTCCTTCATTTCAACTGTTGTAAATCTGACAATTATGTGTCTTGGAGTTGCTCTTCCCGAGGAGTATCTTTGTGGCGTTTTCTGTATTTCCTGAATTTGAATGTTGGCCTGTCTTGGTAGGTTGGGGAAGTTCTCCTGGATAATATCCTGAAGAGTGTTTTCCAACTTGGTTCCATTCTCCCTGTCACTTTCAGGTACACCAGTCAGACAAAGATTTGGTCTTTTCACATAGTCCCATATATCCTGGGGGAGTTGTTTATTTCTTTTTACTCTTTTTTCTCTAAACTTCTCTTCTTGCTTCACTTCATTCATTTGCTCTTCAGTCATTGATACCCTTTCTTCCACTTGATCGAATCAGCTACTGAAGCTTGTGCATGTGTCACGTAGTGCCATGGTTTTCAGCTCCATCAGGTCCTTTAAGGTCTTCTCTACATTGTTTATTCTAGTTAGCCATTCGTCTAGTCTTTTTTCAAGGTTTTTAGCTTCTTTGGGATGGGTTCGAACATCCTCCTTTAGCTCAGAGAAGTTTGTTATTACCGATAGTCTGAAGCCTTCTTCTCTCAACTCTTCAAAGTCATTCTCCATCCAGCTTTGTTCTGTTGCTGGTGAGGAGCTGCATTCCTTTGGAAGAAAAGAGGTGCTCTGATATTTAGAATTTTCAGCTTTTCGGCTCTGGTTTCTCCCCATCTTTGTGGTTTTATCTACCATTGGTTCTTGATGATGGTGACATACAGATGGGGTTTTGGTGTGGATGTCCTTTCTATTTGTTAGTTTTCCTTCTAACAGTCAGGACCCTCAGCTGCAGGTCTGTGGGAGTTTGCTGGAGGTCCACTCCAGACCCTGTTTGCCTGGGTATCACCAGTGGAGGCTGCAGAACAGCAAATATTGCAGAATGGCAAATGTTGCTGCCTGATCCTTCCTCTGGAAACTTCATCTCAGAGGGGCACCCGGCTGTATGAGGTGTCAGTCAGCCCCTACTGGGAGGTGTCTCCCAGTTAGGCTACTCAGGGGTCAGAGACCCACTTGAGGAGATAGTCTGTCTGTTCTCAGATCTCAAACTCCATGCTGGGAGAACCACTACTCTCTTCCAAACTGTCAGACAGGGACGTTTAAGTGTGCAGAGGTTTCTGCTGCCTTTTGTTTGGCTATGCCCTGCCCTCAGAGGTGTAGTCTACAGAGGCAGGCAGGCCTTCTTGAGCTGTGTTGTGCTCCACCCATTTTGAGATTCCCGGCCACTTTGTTTACCTACTCAAGCCTCAGCAATGACACACCCCCTCCCAAAGCCTTGCTGCTGCCTTGCAGTTCAATCTCAGACTGCTGTGCTAGCAGTGAGTGAGGCTCCATGGGTGTGGGACCATCCAAGCCAGGCACAGGATATAATCTCCTGGTGTGCTGTTTGCTAAGACCATTGGAAAGGCACAGTATTAGGGTGGGAGTGTCCCCATTTTCCAGGTACATCTGTCATGGCTTCTATTGGCTAGGAAAGGGAATTCCCCAACCCCCTGTGCTTCTCAGGTGAGACAATGTCCTGCCCTGCTTCAGCTCATGCTCTGTGGACTGCATCCACTGTCTGACAAACCCCAGTGAGATGAACCCAGTACCTTAGTTGGAAATACAGAAATCACCCGTCTCTGTGTCGCTCACGCTGGGAGCTGTGGACTGGAGCTGTTCCTATTCAGCCATCTTGGAACCTCCCCTTTCTCGTGATCACAAGATCCCACAATAGGCTATCTGCAGGCTGAGGAGCAAAGAGAGTCAGTCTGAATTCCAAAACTGAAGAAATTGGAGTCCGATGTTCAAGGGCAGGAAACATCCACATGGAAGAAAGATGTAGAATATTCAGCATTCTTCAAGAAAATAATTTTCAACACAGAATTTCATATCCAGCCAAACTAAACTTTATAAGCAAAAGAGAAGTAAAACCCTTTACAAATAAGCAAATGCTGAGGAATTTTGTCACCACCAGGCCTGCCTTACAAGAGCACTTCAGGCCTGCCTGAAGAAAGCACTAAATATAGAAAGGAAAAGCCAGTACCAGCCACTGCAAAAACATACCAAATTGTAAACACCATCAACACTATAAAGAAACTGCATCAACTAATGGGCAAAATAACCAGCTAGCATCATAATGACAGGATCAAATTCACACATAACAATATTAACCTTATGTATAAATGGGCTAAATGCCCCAATTAAAAGACCCAGACTGGGAAATTGAATAAAGGGTCAAGACCCATTGTTGTGCTGTATTCAGAAGACCCATCTAAGGTGAAAAGACATATATGGGCTCAAAATAAAGAAATGAAGGAATATTTACCAAGCAAATGGAAAGAAAATAAAAAGGGAGCTGCAATCCTAGTCTCTGATGAAGCAGACTTTAAACCATCAAAGATCAAAAGAGACAAAGAAGGGCAATACATAATGGTAAAAGGATGAGTGCAACAAGAAGATCTCACTGTCCTAATTATATATGCACGCAATACAGGAGCACTCAAATTCATAAAGCAAGTTCTTAGAAACCTACAAAGAGACTTAGACTTCCACACAAAAATAGTGGGAGTTTTTAACACCCCACAGCCAATATTAGATCAATGTGACAGAAAATTAACAAGGATATTCAGGACTTGAACTCAGTTCTGGACCAACCTGACCTAATAGACATCTACAGAACTCACCACCCCAAATCAACAGAATATACATTCTTCTCAGCACCACATCACACTTAGTCTAAAATTGACCACATAATTGGAAGTAAAACACTCCTCAGCAAATACCAAAGAACAGAAATCATAACAAATAGTCTCTCACACCAAAGTGCAATCAAACTAGAACTCAGGATTAATAAACTCACTCAAAACCACACAACTACATGGAAACTGAACAACATGCTCCTGAATTACTACTGGGTAAATAACAAAATTAAGGCAGAAATAAATAAGTTCTTTGAAACCAATAAGAACAAAGACACAATGTGCCAGAATCTCTGGGACACATTTAAATCATTGTTTAGAGGGAAATTTATAGCACTAAATGCCCACAGGAGAAAGTGGGAAAGATCTAAAATCAACACCCTAACATCACAATTAAAAGAACTAGAGAAGCAAGAGCAAACAAATACAAAAACTAGCAGAAGACAACAAATAACTAACATCAGAGCAGAACTGAAGGGGATAAAGACACAAAAAAAACCCTTTAAAAAATCAATAAATCCAGGAGCTGGTTTTTTGAAAAGATTAACAAAATAAATAGAACACTAGCCAGACTAATAAAGAAGAAAATAGAGAAGAATCAAATAGGCACAATAAAGAATAATAAAGGGGATATCACCACTGATGCCACAGAAATACAAACTACCATCAGAGAATACTTTAAACACCTCTATGCAAATAAAATAGAACATCTAAAAGAAATGGATAAATTCCTGGACGCATACACCCTCCCAAGACTAAACCAGGAAGAAGTCAAATCCCTTAATAGACCAATAACAAGTTTTGAAATTGAGGCAGTAATTAATAGCCTACCAACCAAAAAAAGCCCAGACCATGGGGATTAACAGTCAAATTCTACCAGAGGTACAAAGAAGAGCTAGCACCATTCCTTCTGAAAGCATTCCAAACAATATTATGTCAATAGATGCAGAAAAGGCCTTTGATAAAATTCAATACCCAATCATGCTAAAAACTCTTAATAAACTAGGTATTGATGGAGTATGTCTCAAAATAATAAGAGCTATTTATGACAAACCCTTAGCCTATATCATACCGAATAGGCAAAAGCTGGAAGCATTCCCTTTGAAAACCAGCACAAGACATGAATGCCCTCTCTCACCACTCCTATTCAACATAGTATTGGAAGTTCTGTCCAGGATAATCAGGCAAGAGAAAGAAGTATAGTGTATTCAAATAGGAAGAGAGGAAGTCAAATTGTTTCTGTTTGCAGATGACATGACTGAATATTTAGAAAACCCTATCATCTCAGCCCAAAATCTCCTTAAGCTGATAAGCAACTTCAGCAAAGTCTCAGAACACAAAATCAATGTGGAAAAATCACAAGCATTTCTATACACCAATAACAGACAGAGAGCCAAATCATGATGAGCTCCCATTCACAATTGCTACAAAGAGAATAAAATATGCCTAGGAATACAACTTACAAGGGATGTAAAGGACTTCTTCAAGGAGAACTACAAACCACTGCTCAAGGAAATAAGACAGGACACAAACAAATGGAAAAACATTCCATGCTCATGAACTGGAGGAATCAATATTGTGAAAATGGCCATACTGCCCAAAGTAATTCATAGATTCAATGCTATCCCCATCAAGCTACCATTGATTTCTTCACAGAATTAGAAAAAACTATTTTAAATTTCATATGGAATCAAAAAAGTGCCTGTATATCCAAGACAATCCTAAGCAAAAAGAACAAAGCTGGAGGCATCATGCTACCTGATGTCAAAATATACTACAAGGTTACAGGAACAAAAACAGCATGGTATGGTATTGGTACCAAAACAGATATATAGAGCAATGAAACAGAACAGAGGCCTCAGAAATAACACCACACAAATGGTGTTGGGAAAATTTGCTAACCATATGCTGAAAACTGAAACTGGACCCCTTCCTTACACCTTATACAAAAACTAACTCAAAATAGATTAAATAATTAAATGTAAGACCTAAAACCATAAAAACCCTAGAAGACACTTTGGGAGGTCGAGGTGGGCAGATCATGAGGTCAGGAGATCGAGACCATTCTGGTTAACATGGTGAAACCCCATCTCTACTAAAAATACAAAAAAAAAATAGCTGGGTGTGTTGGTGGGTGCCTGTAGTCCCAGCTACTCAGGAGGCTGAGGCAGGAGAATGGTGTGAACCCAAGAGGTGGAGCTTGCAGCAAGCCAAGATTGCACCACTGCACTCCAGCCTGGGTGACAGAGTGAGACTCTATCTCAAAACAACAACAACAACAACGACAACAACAAAAAACCTAGAGGAAAACATAGGCAATACCATCCAGGACATAGGCATGGGAGATGACTTCATGACTAAAACACCAAAAGCAATGGCAACAAAAGCCAAAATTGACAAGTGAGATCTAATTAAAATAAAGAGCTTCTGCACAGCAAAAAACTATCATCAGAGTGAACAAGCAACCTACAGAATGGTAGAAAATTTTTGCAATCTATCCATCTGACAAAGGGCTAATGTTTAGAATGTACAAGCAACTTAAACAAATGTACAAGAAGAAAAAAACCCATCAAAAAGTGGGTGAAGGGTATGAACAGACACTTCTAACAAGAAGACCTTTTTGTGGCCAGCTAACATGAAAAAAAGCTCATCATCTCCGGTCATTAGAGAAATACAAATCTAAACCACAATGAGATACCATATCATGCCAGTTAGAATTGTGATCATTAAAAAGTCAGGAAACAACAGATGCTGAAGAGAATATGGAGAAATAGGAACATTTTTACACTGTTGGTGGGAGTGTAAATTAGTTCAACCATTGTGGAAGACAGTGTGGTGATTCCTCAAGGATCTAGAACAAGAAATACCATCTGACCTAGCCATCCCATTACTGGGTATATACCCAAAGGATTATAAATCATTCTACAATAAAGACACATACACACATATGTTTATTGTAGCACTATTCACAATAGCAGAAACTTGGAACCAACTAAAATGCCCATCAATGATAGACTAGATAAAGAAAATGTGGCACATATACACCATGGAATACTACGCAGTCATGAAAAAGAATGAGTTCATGTCCTTGGCAGGGACATGGATGAAGCTGTAAACCATAATTCTCAGCAAACTAACACAAGAACAGAAAACCAAACACCATATGTTCTCACTCATAAGTGTGAGTTGAACAATGAGAACACATGGACACAGGGAGGGGAACATTACACACAGAGGCCTGTTGGGGAGTTGAGGCTAGGGGAGGGATTGGATTCGGAGAAATACCTAATGTAGATGATGGGTTGATGAGTGCAGCAAACCACCATGACACGTGTATACCTATGTAACAAACCCGCACGTTCTGCACATGTATCCCAGAACTTAAAGTATAATAATAATAATAAGATGATACAGAACTGCAGAATGAATAAGAACTCACCAAACATCTGCTGCCTTCAGGAGACTCATCTAAGACATAAGGACTCACATAAACTTAAAGTAAATGGATGGAAAAAGGCATTTCATGCAAATGGACACCAAAAGCTAGCAGGAGTAGCTATTGTTGTATCAGACAAAATAAACTTTAAAGCAACAGTGGTTAAAAGAGACAAATAGGGTCATTATATAATGGTAAAAGACCTTGCCCAACAGGAAAATATCACAATCCTAAACGTATATGCATCCAACACTGCAGCTCCCAAATATGTAAAATAATTACTACTAGACCTAAGAAATGAGATAGCAACACAATAATAGTGAGGAACTTCAATACTCCACTGACAGCACTAAACAGGTCGTCAAGACAGAATGTCAACAAAGAAACAATAGATTTAAAGTATACCTTGGAACTAATGGACTTAACAGATATATACAAAACATTTTACCCAATAACCATAGAATACACATTCTATTCAACAACACATGGTACTTTCTCCAAGATAGACCATATGATAAGCCATAAAATGAACCTCAATAAATTTAAGAAAATCAAAATTATATCAAGCACTCTCTTAGACCACAGTAGAATAAACCTGGAAATCAACTCCAAAAGGAACCTTCAAAACCATGCAAATACATGGAAATTAAATAACCTACTCCTGAATGACATTGGATCAAAAACAAAATCAAAATAGAAATTAAAAAATTATTTGAACTGAATGACAATAATGACACAATCTATCAAAACTTCTGGGATACAGCTAAGGTGGTGCTAAGAGGACAATTCACAGCCCTAAATGCCTACATCAAAAAGTCTGAAAGAGGACAAACAGACAATCTAAGGCTGCACCTCAAGGAACTAAAGAAATAAGAACACACCAACCCCCAAACAAGAAAGGAAATAATCAAGATTTTAGAGTAGAACTAAGTAAAATTGAAATAAAAAATACAACAGATAAATCAAACAAAAGCTGGTTCTTTGAAAATATTAATAAAATTGATAGACCATTAGCAAGATTAACCAAGTAAAGAAGATAGAAAATCCAAATGACTTCACTGAGAAACAAAACAGGAGATATTCCAACTGACACCACTGAAATACAAAAGATCATTCGAGGCTACTGTGAACACCTTCACACACAAATAAACTAGAAAACCTAGAAGAGATAGATAAATTCCTGAAAAAATACAACCGTCCTAGCTTAAATCAGGGAGAAGTAGATACCTTGAACAGACCAATAACATGCAGCAAGATTGAAACAGTAATTTAAAAATTACCAACAAGAAATGTCCAGGACCAGATGGATTCACAGTAGAATTCTACCAGACATTCAGAGGATTGGTACCAATCTTTTTGACACTATTCCTCAAGATGGAGAAAGAAGGAACCTTTCCTAATTCATTCTATGAAGCCAGCATCACCCTAATACCAAAACTAGAAAAGGACACAACTAAAAAAGAAAACTACTGACTGATATCCTTGATGAACATAGATGTTAAAATCTTCAATAAAATGCTAGCTAACAGAATGCAACAACATATTAAAAAGATAATCCACCATGATCAAGTGGATTTCATACCAGGGATGAAGGGATGGTTTAACATAGGCAAGTCAATAAATGTGATATGCCACATAAACAGAATTAAAAATAAACATCACATGACCATCTCAAAAGGTGCAGAAAAATCATTTGACAAAATACAACATCCCTTTATGATTAAAACCTTCTGCAGAATTGGCATACAATTGACATACCTTAATGTAATAAAAACCATCTATGACAAACCCACAGCCAACATAACACTGAATGGGGAAAAGTTGAAAGCATTCCCTCTGAGAATGAGAACAAGACAAGGATGCCCACTCTCATCACTCCTCTTGAACATAGTACTGGAAGTCCTAGCCAAAGCAATCAGACAAGAGCAAGAAATAAAGGGCATCCAAATTGGTAAAGAAGAAGCCAAACTGTCCCTGTTTGCTGATGATATTATAGTTTACCTTGAAAACCTTAAGGACTCCTCCAGAAAGCTCCTAGAACTGATAAAAGAATTCAGCAAAGTTTCCGGATACAAGATTAATGTACACAAATCATAGCTCTTCTATATGCCAACAGAGATCAAGTAGAAAATCAATCAAGAACTCAACCTCTTTTAAAATAGCTGCAATAAAAAAAAAAATACTTAGGAATACACCTAACAAAGGACTCGAAAGACCTCTACAAGGAAAACTACAAAACACTGCTGAAAGAAATCATAGACAACACAAACAAATGGAGACGCATCACATGCTCATGGATGGGTAGAATCAATACTGTGAAAATGAGCATAATGCCAAAAGCAGTCTACAAGTTCAATGCAATCTTGATAAAAAATACCACCATCATTTTTCACAGAGTTAGAAAAACACAATTCTAAAATTCATATAGAATCAACAAAGAGCCCACATAGCCAAAGCCAGACTAAGCAGAAAGAACAAATCTGGAAGCATCACGCTACATGATTTCAAACTATACTACAAAGCCATGGTCACCAAAACAGTGTGGTACTGGTATAAAAATAGGCAGATAGACCAATGGAACAGAATAGAGAACCCAGAAGTAAACCCAAATACTTACAGCCAACTCATCTTCAATAAAGCAAACAAAAACCTAAAGTGGAGAAAACACACCCTTTTCAACAAATGGTGCTGGGATAATTAGCTAGTGACATGTAAGAGAATGAAACTGGATCCTCATCTCTCATTGTGTACAAAAAATCAGCTCAAGATGGATTAAGGACTTAAACCAAAGCTCTGAAACTATAAAAATTCTAGAAGACATCATTGGAAAAATCCCTCTAGACGTTGGCTTGGGCAAGAATTTCATCACCAAAAACCCAAAAGCAAATCCAATAAAAACAAAGATAAATAGTTGGGACCTAATTAAACTAAAGAGCTTTTGCACAGCAAAAGGAACAGTCAGCAAACAGACAACCCACAGAGTAGTAGAAAATCTTTACAATCTATACATCTGACAAAGGACTAATATCCAGAATCTACAACGAACTCAAACAAATCAGTAAGAAAAAAACAAACAATTCCATCAAAAAGCGAGCTAAGGATATGAATAGACAATTCTTAAAAGAAGATATACCAAAGGCCAACAAACATATGAAAAACTGCTCAACATCACTAATGATCAGGGAAATGCAAATCAAAACCACAATGTGATACCACCTTACTCCTGCATGAATGGTCATAATCAAAAAACAGTAGGTGTTGGCATGGATGCATCAAACAGGGAACACTTCTACACTGCTGTTGGGAATATAACTAGTACAGCCGCAATGAAAACCAGTGTGGAGATTCCTTAAAGAACTGAAAGTAGGACTACCATTTGATTCAGCAATCTCACTACTGGGTATCCACCCAGAGAAAAATAAGTCATTACTTGAAAAAGATACTTGCACATGCATGTATATAGCAGCATAATTCACAATTGCAAAATCATGGAATCAACCCAAATGTCCATCAATCAACGAGTGAATAAAGAAACTCTGATATATATATATATATAATATATATATATGTATATATATATATAATATATCTCATATCATATATATGATATATATATATAATATATCTCATATCATATATATGATATATATATATGGTGGAATACCACTACATCATATATATGTATACTACTACATCATATATATATATATATGAATACTACATCTCATATATATATATATATATATATGATGGAATACTACTCATCCATAAAAAGGAATGAATTAACAGCATTTGCAATTACCTGGATAAGATTGGAGACTATTATTCTAAGTGAGCTAAGTGAACTAACTCAGGAATAGAAAACCAAACATCGTTTGTTCTCACTAATATGTGGGAGCTAAGTTATGAGGATGCAAAGGCATAAAGATGATTCAGTGGACTTTGAGGACTTAGGGGAAAAGTAGGAGGGGTGCGAAGGATAAAAGACAACAAATATGGTGCAGTGTGTACTGCTCAGGTGATGGGTGCACCAGGATCTCACAAATCTCCACTAAATAACTTACTTATCTTGCAGTGAGCCGAGATCGTGCCTCTGCACACCAGCCTGGGCGACAGAGCAAGACTCCATCTCAAAAAATAAAAACAAAAAAGAGCTTACTCGTGTAACCAAATACTACCTGTAACCCAATAACTTACGGAAAAAAATCAGATAATAAAAAAGAAAAAACCACAATCAACCTAGTATGCTATGTTTGAAAAAAAAAAAAAAAAATTTCTTAAACATGTATGCTATATAAGCACCTATTATCTCCCCACAAAAGAAAAAGACCCTGCAAAAGTAGAAGACTCTTTCAGCATAAGGCTTCTATAACAAAAGATGTTAAAGAATGCTATGTGGGCCGGGCGCGGTGGCTCAAGCCTGTAATCCCAGCACTTTGGGAGGCCGAGACGGGCGGATCACGAGGTCAGGAGATCGAGACCATCCTGGCTAACACGGTGAAACCCCATCTCTACTAAAAAATACAAAAAACTAGCCGGGCTCAGTGGCGGGCGCCTGTAGTCCCAGGTACTCGGGAGGCTGAGGCAGGAGAATGGCGTGAACACGGGAGGCGGAGCTTGCAGTGAGCTGAGATCGGCCACTGCACTCCAGCCTGGGTGGCAGAGCGAGACTCCGTCTCAAAAAAAAAAAAAAAAAAAAAAAAGAATGCTATGTGGGTAGAAGAAAAATAATACCTAATAGGAACTGGTATTAAAACCATAAACTAGTATTAAAACCAAAAAATTTATCAATAAATGTAATACAAAATACCCAAGAATGATACTCTGCATACTACAAAACAATGTTGAGGAAAACAAATAAAAGATCTAAATAAAGATATACCATGTGGCTGGGCCTGGTGGCTCATGCCTGTAATCTCAGCACTTTGGGAGGCTGGGGTGGATGGATCACCTGAGGTCAGGAGTTCAAGACCAGCCTGACCAACATGGTGAAACCCTGTTTCTACTAAAAATGCAAAAATTAGCTGGATGTGGTGGCACATGCTTGTAATCCCAGCTACTGGGGAGGCTGAGGCAGAAGAATCACCTGAACCCAGGAGGTGGAGGTTATAGTGAGCCGAGATCGCACCATTGAGCAACTGCAGCCTGGACAACAAGAGCAAAACTCCGCCTCAAAAAAAAAAAAAAAAAAAAAAAAATATATATATATATATATATGTGTGTGTGTGTGTGTGTGTGTACATATATGTGTGTGTGTGTACATATATATACCATGCTTTTAGATTAAAAGACTCAGTATCACTTCTCGTTAAATTGATCTTTGGATTCGACCCACATCTAATCAGAATTCCATCACTAATATATATATGTATTTTTAAAGTGATAACATTTATATGTTAGAACCACAAAGACAATCTTTAAAAAGAAGAAAAAAAGTTGGAGAACTTTTATAACACAATTTAAAGATTTCTAAAGGGACAATAATCAAGACATGTGATATTGGCCAGAGGCCATGTGTCTTGCCTGTAATTCCATCACTCTGGGAGTCTGAAGCAGGAGGAGCACTTGAGTCCAGGAGTTCTAGACCAGCCTGGGCAATATAGCAAGAGCCTGTGTCTACAAAAAATAATTTAAAAAGGACTAGTAAGTGTGGTGCCATGAACCTGTAGTCTCAGCTATTAGGGAGGCTGAGGTGGGAGGATCGCTTGAGCCCAGGAGGTTGATGCTGAAGTGAGCCGAGATCATGCTGCTAATCTCCAGTCTGGTTGACAGAGCAAGATCCTCTTTCTCTCTCTCTCTCAAAATAGAAAAAAGACACATAATATTAGCAAAAAAGCATACAAACATAAAAAAGATGATTTAGAAGCAGACCCACATTACACGTTCAATTGATTTTCAATATACCTGGCAAAGAAATTCAATGGAGAAATAAATTATTTCCAAAACTATTGTTTTAGCTATCTGTAGCTATCCACACAGAAAATAAAACAAAACCTGGCCTTGACTTCTGCTTTCTAGTTCAAATTAATTTCAAATAGTTCTTAGACCTACATATAAGAGCAACACTGCAGCTGAAATTAAAAAAAAAAAAAAAAAAAACTTCTACAAAAGAACTAACCTTTACAACTTAGGGGAAGGCAAAATTATTGAGGCTGGACCCAGAAAACCCTATCTATAAAGAAAAACCAGTTATAATTTGGGATTTCATAAAATGAAATCTTAAGTTCACCCAATATCACTGTTAAGAAAGTAAATAGGCAAGTAACACACTGGAAGAAAATCCTCTCAATCGGTATATCTGACAAACGGCTTGTATCCATAGTATAGAAACATTTCTCCCACTCACTAATCAGAGGAGAAGCAACCTGATCAAAATGGGCAACAGACCGAGTAGGCATTTCATAGGGAAGAATGGACACATAGCCAATAATTACCTGAAGAAGTGCTCAATATCTCAGCCATCAAAAATCAAGAATTACAACCATCATTAGACATCACCAAACACCCAATGGATATGGATATCATTAAGAAGACACACAATAAATGGTGTCACTGATGTGGAGCTAGATTATAAAACTCTTACCATATGCTGGTGGAAGATCAAAATGATACGACAAATTAAAAAATCAGTCAGATGGTTTCTTATAAAGTTCCATCAATATGCATCTATCTTACAGACCTGCAATTCTATTCCTGAATATTTACCCCAAGGAAATGAAAAAATAAGTCCACAAAGAGTTCTATATGAATATTTATAGCAGCCTTACTTATTATAATCCAAACTGTAAAAATAACTTCAATGTTCATCAGTAACAAAATGAAAAAATAATTTGCAACCTACTGGTACACATGAATACTATTCAGCACTGACTCTCTCAAATAGCATGGATGGAACTCAAAAATATACTCAGGAAAGAAGCCATGTATATTCTGTATGAGTTCATTTACATGAGGCTCCAAAAGAGGAAAAACTAATTTCTGGTGAAAGAAACCAATGTATTTGCCTCTGGCAGTGGCAAGGGGGTAGCAGAGATTAATTGGGTAGGGACTCGAGAGAGTTTCTGGGGTCACAGAAATGTTCTGTGTGGTGATGGGAGTTTGGGTTCCACAGGTATAGGTGTTGATCCAAACTCATCAAACAAACAACATTACAGATGTGTGCATCTCACTCTATGGGAAAGCATACCTCAACTGTAAAAAGAGCAGAAATTTCTTTTAAACCTTCAGCCTTTTAGCACATCCAGTTGCTTGGAGAACCAGCTTCCTCAAATGGGAGTCTAGGCTTGAGACTAAGTCACATGCATAGAGTCTCTAAACTTTCCCATGGTGCATAAGACGTTTCAAGTTTTCTCGGAGAGCTGCAGGTTATTAATCTGAGGATTCTGACAAGTTGGGTCAACGTTCCTAGGAGGCATGAGTGGGAGTACATTCTCTAAGATCCCTCCACCCCGGGGTCCTTGCCTTCTGTGCCTCTTACTCCATTGTTTTCTGACTCCTCTGTAGCCACTCGACCTCTTCAGATCCCATAGTCTACCCAGCCGACGACCTTTATGCCTTGGGTCCCACTGTTCTTTCTCCTCATCCTCCATTCCCTCAGTTCTGGAGCGGCTGCGGCCAGCAAAGGATGAACTGAGAGCAGGAGAGGAGGTCCTGCTCAGGAACCCATGCTGGAGAAATGGCATCCTCTCTGGGAGCTAGTCTTTTAGGGCAGGTTTCATAAGTCTTGTAAACCCAAACGCACTTGATCTACCTGATTTGTTATTTACAGTAATACTATTTTCATAATTGCTTTTCACTGTAAAAGCAGCGCCTTTTAGCTACACTGTGAGTACATAAAGGGGCTGGCCTGGGAATGGTATCATGTTGGATGTCATTTCTTCCATGAAGTAATATATATTAGTTCCAATTTACATGTTACTGCAGAGTCCTAGAGAGAGGTACAAAGAACGAGACAGATATCAATACATTTTTATGTGCATTAAAAAAAATCTAAGGCCAGGTGCAGTGGCTCACGCCTGTAATCCCAGCACTTTGGGAGTCCGAGGCAGGCGGATCACAAGGTCAGGAGACTGAGACCATCCTGGCTAACATGGTGAAACCCTGTCTCTACTAAAAATACAAAAAATTAGCCAGGCGTGGTGGCGGGAGCCTGTAGTCCCAGCTACTTGGGAGGTTGAGGCAGAATAATGGCGTGAAACCGGGAGGTGGAGCTTGCAGTTAGCTGAGATTGCGCCACTGTACTCTAACCTGAGCTACAGAGCGAGACTCCATCTCAAAAAAAAAAAAAAAAAAAAAAAAAAAATCTAAAATACACTCTTCAAAATCTATGTCATTTATTCTGAAGGCATGCAGTTGGAAGGAGGAAGATATTCTGAATTCTTCTTGTATACGTTTATGTATGATCTCAGTATTTATATGGATCATAGACCAATTTTGATATTTTAAAATACAAATTATAATCTATCTTGGAAATTTACATGGTTCTTTAGAACTTGAGGACCATTTTTGCTTTTGAGAATATTATTATTATTGTACCTAAAATGGGAATATTACAATGTCACTTTTTAACACTTTGTTATAACAAAGTTTAGACAGTGCTGGGTGCCCCTGAATTTTTTCCTGCCTCTTGTGACCTGTGTCGTTTTGGAATTTGCAGTGGCCTGACCAGGAACTACTGCAGGAATCCAGATTCTGGGAAACAACCCTGGTGTTACACGACTGATCCATGTGTGAGGTGGGAGTACTGCAACCTGACACAATGCTCAGAAACAGAATCAGGTGTCCTAGAGACTCCCACTGTTGTTCCGGTTCCAAGCATGGAAGCTCATTCTGAAGCAGGTAAGAAGTCTGTGGCCAGACATCTACACATTTGAACATTGGGATGAAAAGAGATGGAAAATCTGACTGATGCAGAAGCCTTCCATGCTACACAGAAACTTGAGGGGATGGCACGTGGAAAGAAGCCTCAGCATCGTCTCTGATGGAGAAATTTCTGGTGCAACATGTGTGGGTGGTGTCTTCAGGAACAGTGCAAACCCACCAGGGCACTTGACTTACCACTCACTTTGTTATGAAAGGGGTTATCTCAGTGTTCCAGACAAAATTCCAATTCTAACATCAGGCCAAATTTGTGCCAAATTTCACACTAGTGAGTGTTTCCAGGCATTTCTTAAAGTGGGCAGTGTTCATTGCGATCTTCAGCATTGCAGTTGCTGAGGCATGTGGCCGCTGAGATTGTCATCCTGGAGAAACCTAACATGATGATATTTATTCCATCTAATCCTGGGGCTATTGGGCAGTGTGTACCACAGAATGCACCATTTCTCTGGCTTACCTCGTCTTAGGTAGGCTCTGCCCACCTGTGCTTGGAAGGCAGTGATTTCTTGGTGTTCTTGCACCTTCTCTTGGAACATGAATCTTTGTTGTGTGTTGAGAGGAAGGGTAGTATACTTCTGCTTTGTTGCAATGCAGCATGCTAGGACAAGAGGATTCCCTGTCTCTACTGTAAGGGAATAAGATTTCAGCCTCCGTCCTTCTCTAAGAAGCAATAGGTCTTTGCTGGCAAGTACTAGATGCAGGACCATGACCTGCCCCGTCCACCAGAAGCTTAAGGCTTTGACTTTTCAGGAGCAATGGTCTAGGGAAATGTGCCAGGTTTTCATATCTGTCCCCCACTGACAGTCAATCACCCTACAGCCTGCACGGTCTAATCCATCACCATCTGGTTTGCTGCCTCGTTCTCGTGAACAACCAGTAGAGAGTCATACAAAAGAGCTTGCATATGAGTCTTAGTTTCAATTGTAAGCACACTGATATGTCCTTTTCCTACCAGGTTTTGAATATAACATTTCTAAGAACTTACTAAAATGTTAGAATGCTATTAATCTATTGTTTTTGCTTCAGCATGTCCTTCTGCTTGCGAGTATACTAAAGAGAACAGTCATAATTCTGAAACTACCGTCCTGTTTGTGTCATAAATTGCTTCACATGTTTCTGCGTACTAGTAATTACTCAGCTTGATTCTGTCTATTTTCAGCACCAACTGAGCAAACCCCTGTGGTCCAGCAGTGCTACCATGGTAATGGACAGAGTTATCGAGGCACATTCTCCACCACTGTCACAGGAAGGACATGTCAATCTTGGTCATCCATGACACCACACCAGCATAAGAGGACCCCGGAAAACCACCCAAATGAGTATGTCATTGATGTCAATTATAAAAGGAGCAACAGCCAACTTAAGTTTCTCTTAGAAGAGCCATGCTTCAAGCTAACTTGTTAGGACCAAATTTCCCTTAGACCCAGAAGGTGTGGCAAAATGTCCAAACAACCTTGCTTTTGATCAAAGAGTCTGAGAGAAGAGATATTTTAGGCTTGCTATCTTTTCTAATAGTCTGATGGAAGCAGAAGGCTATATGGAGTTGATGAGGTTTTGCTAACGTAAAGCTCAGGAGATCAAATGATCAAATACAGTGCCATTCTACAGTGTTCATAAAAGATCAGTGCAGTCTTTCACGCATGCAATTCTATCATTCTAACTTCCCTTCCCTGAAATGAAGGTTGTGTTCACCATTTTTGTCATGGGTCACAAGTAAATAATTCATATGTATATGAATATATATAGAACCAGGTGTGTTCATTGGACTAGTATTTATATATATATATTCATATAGGTTAGTATTCATGTATATGTTCATACAGACTAGTATTCATATATATATATGGTCTAGGGAAATGTGCAAAGTTTTCATGTCTGTCCCTGACTGATGACCAAATACCCTATAGCCTGCACAGCTGCAGGCTGTATAGCCATACAATTTGCAGGACACACACACACACATATTAATATAATATAACATACGTAAACCTGTGTGAACACACTGGGTTCTAAGCTCCAGTTTTCTGAAGGGATATGGGTTGCCAGGACAGGAAGAGCAAAAGCAAGAATGTAGATGAGAGTCAGGAAATAAACAGATATGGAGATTAAAATGGGCAGGTACATGGACAAAAAACCAGGTCTGAGAAAAACTGACTTTCTGCCATAAATGACTATAAAAGATATATAAAAAAAACTTTCCAGTATAGGACTGAGATAATTTAGAAAAGGAAATGAATGAGCACAGCTCCATAACTATTCTAACTTTCTTCCTGGAGAACCTTCCTGAACTGAAGGGCAAGGAGTTGGAGCCAAAGCCAACCATAGCAGTTTTGCTGAACTGAGGAAAGAGACTAGAGTTTGGAATAACTAAGAAAGTGTAGATTTTCTAGGCTAGGTAATAATGAGAAAGGATTTGTGGTGAAAAGGAGCTGAAGGAATATGCATGGAAGTCTCCTCAAGTCTAATATAAACTGCATGTGCACAGGGAGAAATTCTACAAAGTAGGACAGAGAACCACTATGGGGGAAAGGACAAATTCAGGGAAACAGTGAGCTCAATGGAGATGCCAGAGCTCATGTAGCACTGCGGGGTATTGGAGTTCTGATCAGCTCAAGGAGAGATATCTCATTGAACATCTTGGGCATTCAGTAGAGACCCCAGAAAAGTCATACTTTAGGAGTAGGATTTATGCCTTCTTAGAATAAAGGCTACTCCAGAAACACCCTAGTAAAGCTTAAAAACCAAGTCTAAAAGGACCCAAATGATCTCCAAGTAAATTAACTGCCTGACAGAAGAAATCTCAACCATCACTGGAGGTAAATAACTTGATACGGTGCTCTGTAATGTGGCATTCACAATGAGTGGCATATATTTAAAAATTTGTGAGGCAGAAAAAAGCAATTAGTGTGATCCATAACTAGGAGAAAAACTAGTCAATATGAATAGACCAAGAAATAGTAGAAACGATGGAATTGACAAAGAAATTAAAACTGTGTATATATGATAATTGTGTTCAAAGATTTGAAGAAAACATGAACATGAGAGAAACAAATGCAGAATATCAAGAAAAAGCAAACACATAAAACAACCAAATGGAAATTAAAGAACTACAAAAAAGTGTAACCTTAATAAAATACGCATTGGATGGCCTTACTATCAGTTCATACATCACAGAAGAAAAAGTGAACTAGAAGATAACTCAATGAAAGCCAGACAATCTGTAAGACACACACACACACACACAGAGAGAGAGAGAGAAGCTGAAAAAAATAAGCAGAACCTCAAAGATATCAGTGAAAATATCAAAAGATTTAATATATGGGTAAAGCAAGTCACAGAAGGACAGGAAAGAGATATTGGGACAGAAAAAAATACTCAAAGCAACGACGGCTGAAGACTTTACACATATGAAGAAAATGATAAACTCACAGTCAAGAAGCTCAATGAATCAGAAATAGTATTTTTAAAAGCAAAACTCTATGATTTACTTGGGTACATCACAGAAAAATCGTCCAACATCAAAGATGACAAGGATAATCTTATAAACCAGAGGAAAACAAGATCATTTACATAGAGGAACAGTAATGCAAATGACTGATGCCTTCTCCTCAGAAACAATGGGATAACATCTTTAAAGTGATAAAAAGAAATAAAAGCAGATCAACCTAGGACGACATGTCCAGCCAAAAACAAACAAAAAAAAAAAAATTAAAAAAAACCCTTTAAAATAAATGTGACGTAAATATATATTCTGCCACCTCCAGAGGAAACAAACAAAAAAACAAAAGAATGTTTCCACAGCAGGCTTCTGTATTAAAAGATGTTAAGGAAAGCTATTTAGGTAGAAGAAAAATAATACCAGATGGAAACTTTAATCCATACTAAGTCACGAAGAGCCCTGGAAATGGCAAATGTCAATGTCAATATGAAATACTTTTATTTATCTAATTTTTAAATTTATTTAAAGGACAATTTGTGTTGTTAATTAAAATAATAGGGGTATATTGTTGTTTCAATGTATGTAGTAGTAAAATTCATAAAAGACAGTAGCAAAAATAATGCAGAGGATAAATTGAAGCATACTGTTAATGAGTTTTTTGCATTATCCATGAAGTTATATAATATTAATACATGGTTGAATGTGATAGTTTAAGGTAGGATATTATAAATCCTAGGGCAACCACAAAAATTTAAACTGAGAGGAATAGATAATAAGAGGAATAGTCCTTTTATCCAAAAGAAGGAAGGAAAAGAGGAATGAAGAATATAAAAGATATGATGTGAACAGAAAATACATAGCATTATGGTAGACATAAACTGAACCACCTTTTGAGCGTATTAAATGTAAAAGGACTAAGCATTACAAATAAAAGGCAGAGACTGTAAGTTGAATAAAAACCACAGTCTAAGTGTGTTCTTTTTAGAATAAATACTCTTTAAGTGTAAAGATCTACTTTAAACACCAAAATATGAAAAAGGATATATAACATGAAAACCTGAATCATAAATAAGCTGGAGTGGTGATGAATGGATGCAGGCACTCTAAAGACTAACAAGTGAATGTGGTGAAATCGAAGAAACAAAAGTATATACATGCTCAATGTACAAAAACGGTTTTTCTGTATACTTTCTATGATCATTTGGAAAATAAAAGTCTTAAAGCAATATCACTGATAATAGTATCAAAATCAAAAAATATTTAGTGATACATTTTACACACTATGCCCAAGGACTCTACACCTTGCACTAGAAAACATTGTTGAGGAAAGAATTAAAAGATCTAAATAAAGAGACACCATGAGTATAGATTAAAAAACTCCATATCACTTCTCATGAAATTGATCTTTGGATGAAACCCACACCCAAGCACTATTGCAGCAGTCCTTTTTTGGGGAAAAAAAAATGGAGGACTCACATACCTTAATATAAAGACATATAAAAATACAAGAATTAAGACATGGTATTGGCCAAGCCCCTTGACTCATGCCTGTAACCCCAACATTTTGGGAGGCTGAGGCGGGAGGATGGCTTGAGCCCAGATGTTCAAGACCAGCCTCAGGAACAGAGAGAGACCCTCTCTCCACAAAAAATAAACAATTAGATGGATGTGATGACTTGCACCTGTAATTTCAGCTACTCAGGATGCTGAGGGGAGAGGATGGCTTGACCCAGGAGATCTAGGCATGAGTGAGCCTTGATCATGCCCCTGCATTCCAGCCTGGATGATAGAATGAGACTCTGTCTCAAACAAAAACAAAAACAAAACAGGGTATGTATTACTGTCCAAAAGAGTATGCAAACCTAAAAAGAGATGGTCCAGCACCAGACCCACATACATATATGGTAAATTGATTTTCCATATAGATGGCAAAGCAATTCAATGGAGACAAAAATATTTTACAAAATCATTCGGAACCATTTGGATATCCATGACACAAAACAAAAGCAGAACTTGACTTTTGCCTTTCATCTCAACTTATTTTGAGATATCTCTTCCACCTAAGTGTCAGAGCTGAAACTAAACCTGAAATATGAAAGTTCCATGAGAAAATATAAAATCTTCACAACCTTGTAGAAGGCAAACTTTTTTGAGGCAGGAGTCGGTAAACTCTCACTATAAAAGAAAACAAATTATGATGTGGGCTTTCATGACAACTCATGCTCACCAAAAGTCATTGTTATGAAAATAATTAGGCAAGTAACATATGAGAAGAAAAATGCTCTCTGTCCATATATCTGACAAGAGGCTTGTGTCCAGAAAATAGGAACATTTCTCTCACTCACTGAACAGGCGACAAACAACTTATGGGCAACAGATTGAATAGGCATTTCTTGGGGACAGATTGATGTACACATAGCCGATAAGCAGCTGAAAAAAAAGTCCAATATCTCAGCCGTGAGAAATAAACAATTATAATCATCACAATATGTCACCAAACACCCAGTGGACATGGATATCATTAAGAAAACACCACAAACAGTGGTGTCAGTGATGTGGAGTGAGGATGTGCAACTCTCTCTCATATACTGGTGGAAGTGCAAAATGAAACAACCACTTTGGAAATCAGTCTGATGCTTTCTCCAAAAGTTCAATAAATGCACATTTACCCTACAAACCTGCAATCCTATTCCTGAATATTTACCCCGTGGAAATGGAAACATAAGTCCACAAAGACATCTACAAGAATATTCATAGCAGCTTTATTTTTATAACCCCAAACTGTAGACAACTTCAATGTCAATCAATAAGAAAATGAATAAATAATTTGTGATCTAGTCACACAATGGAATACTATTCAGCAACAAAAGGGAGCACATTATTGATACTCTCAAATAGCATAGATGAAGCTGAAAAATATTAAGTTAAGGAAAGATACCAGATAACAAAAATGAACATTATGTATGAGTCTATTGATGTAAGGTTCCAGAAAGGTCAAACTAATTTCTGGTGAAAGAAACCAGTATCATTTGCCTCTGGCCATGGGAAGAGAGTAGCAGAGACTGAGCAGTAAAACAAAGTTGTTTCTGGAGTGATGTAAATGTCCTGTATCGTGATTGAAATGTGAGTTACACAAGTGTACATGTTCATCAAAATTCATCAAACTACATCTAAGATCTGTGCATTTGACTATACATGAAAGTGTATCTCAGTTGAAAATAGGTCAAAAATCTCCCTAGAATACCACATTTGCTAACACATCCAGTTGCTTGGAGAATCAGCTTGCTGGAATGGGGAATCTGGGCTTGAGACTGGGTTACCATGTGTAGAATCTCTACAGAGATAGTGTTGCATTCCCATGGTACATAATACATTTCAAGTTTTCTCAGATAGCCACATATCATGAATGTGAGGATTCTGAGAGGTTGGAGCAACATTCCTGGGAGGAATGAAGGGAAGCACATTTTCCAAGATGCCCCCACACCGGGGTCCTCACTAGCTGTGCTTTTTTTTTTTTTTTTTTTTTTTTTTTTTTTTTTTGAGACTTAGTCTCATTCTGTCGCCAGCCTGCAGTGCAATGGTGCAATCTCGGCTCACTGCAACCTCCAACTCCCAAGTTCAAGTGATTCTCCTGCCTCAGCTTCATGAGTAGCTGGGACTGCAGGTGTGTGCCACTGTGCCCAGCTAATTTTTGTATTTTTAGTAGAGACAGGGTTTCACCATGTTGGCCAAGATGGTCTTGCTCTCTTGACTTCATGATCCACCCACCTTGGCCTCCCAAAGTGCTGGGATTACAGGCCTGAGCCACTGCGCCCAGCCTGTGCCTCTTACTCAATTGTTTTCTGACCCCTCCATAGCCGATGGACCTTTTCAGATCCCATGGTCTACCCAGCCATCTCACTTTATGCTTTGGGTCCCACTGTTCCTTCATCTCATCCCCCTTCTCTCAGTCCTGGAGTTGCTGTGGCCAGTGGAGGATGGGCTGAGAGCAGGAGAGGAGATCCTGCCCAGGAACCAATCCTAGACAAAGAGTATCATACCTGGGAGCTAGCTTTCCAGGACAGCTTTTATAAGTTTTGTAGACTCAAACCCACTTGACCCAACTAAAAATGTATTGACAGTAATACTATTTTTGTGGTTGTTTTTCATTGTAAATGCAGAGCCTTTTAGCTACACGATGAGTACAGAGAGCAAGGGAGGCTGGCCTGGGAATGATATCATGTTGGATGGCATTTCCTCCTTGGAGAAATATATGTTAGTTCCAAATCACATGTTACTATACAGTCCTGTAGAAAGAGATAAAGAGAGCTAGACAGATATAGATGCATTTGTATGTGCATAACAATCTATAAGACACACATCAAAATTCGTACCTGTTCCTCCAGGGGTATGTGCTTGGCAGAAGGTAGAAGGAGGGTATTCTGGTTCCTTTCTTTTGCACATTTATGTATGATCTCAATTTTTATATGGAGCGTTGATACGGTTTGGCTATGTCCCCACACAAAATCTCATCTTGACTTGTAATCTCTGTAATCCTCATAATCCCCACATGTGAAGGGCAGGACCAGGTGGAGGTAATTGGATCATGGGGGCAGTTTCTTCCAAGCTGTTCTCATGACAGTGAGCAAGTCTCCTGAGATCTGATGGTTTTGTACATGTCTGGCATTTCCCCTACTTGCACTTACTGTGTCCTGCCAGCCTGTGAAGAAGGTGCCTGTTTCTCCCTTGCCTTCTGCCATGATTGTAAGTTTCCAGAGGCCTCCCCAGCAATGTGGAACTGAGTCAATTAAAACACTGTTCTTTGTAAGTTACCCAGTCTGTCTCAGGTATTTCCTCATAGCAATGTGAGAATGGACTAATACAAGCATATACTACTTTAGACATTTTAAAATAAAAATTATCATCTATCTTTGAAAGGCATGCACAAATGGGAAGATTAGGAACATTTCTGTTGTGGCAATTGTATGTTACCTTTCATGGAAATATTTCAAAGTAACTTGTTAAGACTTTGTTAAAACAAAATGTAGAGGCTGCTGGGTGTCCTTGAATATTCTTCTGCCTCCTATAACTTGTATTACTTTGGAATTTCCAGTGACTTGACAATGAACTACTGCAGGAATCCAGATGCTGACACAGGCCCTTGGTGTTTTACCATGGACCCCAGCGTCAGGCGGGAGTACTGCAACCTGACGCGATGCTCAGACACAGAAGGGACTGTGGTCACACCTCCGACTGTTATCCCGGTTCCAAGCCTAGAGGCTCCTTCTGAACAAGGTAAGAAGTCTGTGTCCAGACATCTATGTGCTTGGACAATGGGATGAAAAGACATGAAAAACCACACTGATGCAGAAGCCTTTAGAGCTACACGGGAGCTCGAGTGTTAGTTGAGGGTCTGCTATGCCCAAGGAAGCCTCAGTGCCGTCCCTGGGAAAGCCAGGGCTGTGACTTTTGGCACCGCTTGTGGGACTAATGACTTTAAGACTGGCGCAAAACCTCCAGGGTGCTCAACTTAACCACTCACCTTGTTCTAAAATGGGTTATGTCAGTGTCCCAGTCAAATTCCTATTTTAACATGCTGTCAAGTGTGTGATTCTTTCCAAGCCAATAAGCATTTCCAGTAATTTCTTAAAATAGACAGTGTTTGTTGCAGTCTTCAGCATTGTGGCTCCTGAGGAATGTGGCCCCTCAATCTGTCAAACTAAAGAAACCTGTCATGACTGCATTGATTCCGTATTGTCCTGGGTCTATGTAGCTGCCTGGCTGTCTGTAATCATCTGTTTGTTTGTTTTGTTTTGTTTTGTTTTCTACAGACTGTATGTTTGGGGTTCCTCCTCATTGCTCTGAGACTCTTATTGGGACTTTGAGTCTTGGATCAGGGGAAGCAGAGTTGACATTAGATCTTAAATGATTGGGATAACAAATCCATGGGGGGAAAAAGCCACTTGTACTTGTCCCCTATTTTCTTTCTGCGGACCAATCAACTTGTCTATCCAAGTTACAGAACACCCTGGACTTTTCCTTTGTGTAATTTGGTTGCTTGTGGTTGGTCTGACATGTGAAGGGACCTTGAGCTGGGGAAGCAGCTTGGCCTCCAAGTCCACTGACGACCAGCACCCTGAGATTGCCTAGGGAGGTGGCGCAGGGCAGTGATGAAGATCATGAGAGCCACACTGCCCATCATCATATTTGGGCCACTCCTGGGAAGAGCAAGAGGGAAGAAGGAGAGGTTAGGATGATAGGAAAGATTCTACTTGGCCAGTATTATTGTAATGTGGCATAGTGTTCTCTGGATTTAGTGTGAGTTGATAGTTGACTTTTTCCTCGATTGGGTGCTTTTGTCTGTTCTGCAGAAGCATCTTGGTGGCTCCTCTACCTCAAAGTCCCTTGACGGGGTCAGTTCCATTTCTCCACTTCTGGCCTAGTCTGGTATACGCCGCTGACTCTCACTTCCCAGGCTCTCTATCGTTGACAGGCTGCCTTGAATTTAAGCCCAGTCTGACTTACCTGCCTCAGACATCCATGGTAGTGCCTGGGACTCATGCACCTTTGACTCCCATGGAAGGGAAGTGCAGTAGCTTCCCAGGTGCAATTCTGGTGTCCTCACCCACATTGAGGATGTATGAGAATCAGGTTCTTAGAGACTGGAGAAAGAAGCAAGAATGGGAACAAGATTTTTCCCAATGGACTGTGAGATTCCCCACCTTGCCTTGATGTAAGACAAGTGAGGTTAACCCCAAGCCTGGTGAGAAGGGTTCCCATCAGACACTGGGAAATCCTGGGGACGGTTTCCTGCAGAAGGATGTGGTTGGTGGGATATTCAGGTTTGACTCGTGCTTGAGAAAGTTAGAGCCTCTGGTTGGAGAAAGAGTTTAATTACTATTTCATTTCCACCAACACATTCAGCACAAATAATAAATAAGTAAAAATAAATAGAAACATTCAGTTTTATTTTGAATAGTAGGAATAGGGTATCATCATTTCTGTAGTTACTCTTTTAGTACAGTGATACATATCTACTGTGTGTAAGGCATACTAGCAGAAATTGAGCTCAGCACTAGAGAAGATGATTGCATTCCATGCCATGCTTCTTTTTTACGAAAGACTTCCGTAGATAGATTCTCAGAACAACCCATGGCAAATGAAAAGTTATTTGGAAAACTCAGGTTCCAGATTCACTGGAGTGTAGAATCTCTGGTTGGTTGGGGAGGAATTTCCTCTTGCAGATGTTATTAATAATTATATGAATAATTATTAACTATATTAACGTTTATAATTTCGAATACCTTGAAGGGCTAGAGACAACAGAGAAACATTTTTGAACACCCTTTGTAGCCCCTGCACTGTTGTAGACATTGGTGGGTGGTACCAAAGATAGGACACTGTCCCTACCTCCAGAGACCTTGCGGGCTTGCTGCAGAGAGAAGGCAGGGAGGAGGAAAAGAATAGAGGCACATGTGTGTAAATCACCCCCACAGTAGTCGGTTAGTCATGGGAGGCTCCCCAGAGGAGCTGTCCTGAAGCTGGCTGAGAGAAGGCAACATTTCAACATAGGACAGTTACCCTTGCTACGTAAAATCATGTACACACATGCACACATGTGCACACAGAGACTCACATGCAAAAGAATCATTCATGCCTTTCAGTAAACTTTACATGGTTTAGATGATGATGGTGATGATGACGGAGATGATGGAAAGAATGACATCATGTTCTAAACATATTACATCGAGTCAGAATAACAATGAGAAATAGCTATTTGTACCAATCAAGGTCTTCTCAGAAAATATCTCATTCTAATGCCGAACTATACCAATTTCTTTAATCACTTCTCCAACAAAATAGTTAGAAGGTGCTTACATTTCCTTGAAAGGAGAGTGTCCTGTGTTGTTTACTACCACTTTTTAAACTTGGAAAGAAAAATCTAAAAAGTGTTTATGATTTTACTATTTAATTTCACCTTTGAGATGTGAAAAACTAGTGCTTGGAATTCGTCCTGAATTAAACGACACAATTGCTAACTTGGACTCAAAGGTGAATTCTTTCCCACCTTGTGCCACAGCATCCTCTTCATTTGATTGTGGGAAGCCTCAAGTGGAGCCAAAGAAATGTCCTGGAAGCATTGTAGGTGGGTGTGTGGCCCACCCACATTCCTGGCCCTGGCAAGTCAGTCTTAGAACAAGGTAAGAACAGGCCCAGAAACCATCTATACTGTCCTTCCACATAGGCCCCACAAAACCCTTCTACATTTACCCAGAACCCACACAGCTGAGGCATCAGTTCCTGCCTCTATGTTTTCTGAAGGAGGAAAAGATACAGAAAAATAAAAAAATTATATTATCCTAGGTTCTCTGCTTTGAAAACAGCCAAAATTTTCATCTTTGAGGGTTCCTATGAATATCCATTGTCTCACTGTCAGATGAAAAGAAAGGGAAGTTTTTAGAAATGTGACACTTTGCAGTGAGAGAGGACAAGAGCAAACTTATCTACAGTCTATCACAGGCACAGATTTTTTTAAACACTTTTGTGAATCATTGAATTCAATGCCGAGGCTACTCATCTATTCACAAACACGTGAACAAATTATAGGTCGTGATCCCCATCAATTAAGATTGATTAGTCCGATCCCACAGAACCTGGACCTTCTGGGTATCACTTCAGTGGAACATGCCTTTCATAAGTTCAGTTTTCTTGGGTATCTCTTAGGAAACAGGCCGCTGTTCTCCCCTAAAGAGACTTCCTTTCACAGGTTTATGAAATGCCATCGACAAACCTGATCACATTGCATTTCACTCTGCTGTCGATTTGATTTTTCTTTACTTTATTGGTTAGAAACTCCCTGTTCTATGGAGCTTTCACCTTCCACATATTTCAGATTCATTCTTTCCTAAACTGTGTGGTGGTCGATGTCCTCATGGATTTATCAACGTGCTGCCATCATGCACTTTTTATCTGTGCTCTCCATTACAATCTGTTTCCGAGTGGCTCACACCATTATTCTGAGCTATCACCTGCCTACGCAGTCCTAGAAAGCAAGTGATTCAAGAAACATCCCCCAAAAGTAAAGGTTCTCGGGTAGGCTCAGAAGACCCTCATGAGTCACTGCTGCTCAGGATCACATCTGGCTCCTTGAAGAGTGATTCATCAGACCTTGTATAGATCTTGTCACAAAAATGAAAGAGACCTCGGGGGACGATCTTGGGCAGGTCGCTTCTGTTGGAGTCCTGGGCTGTGGGGTATAAGCCACGGCTGTAGAGCTTCATGCTGAGTCACTTAGCTTTGCTCTCCTGTGGACAGGCTGTGTCTGTACCTCCCCCAGGCATCAGAAGAAGTGGCATAGATGAGCCCTTCTGAAAAATCCCACTCCTGCAACCAGTTACCACCATCCTGATATTGGGCTGGTAGCCCTTTCCTTTGGGAATATGAACATGATCAAATTTGAGTGAATCTGTCTTTTTGGCTTTCCATACAATGGAGTAAAATAAACCATCAAATTTGAACAAAGTCTTTGCATGTTTTCTTTCTAGGTTTGGAAAGCACTTCTGTGGAGGCACCTTAATATCCCCAGAGTGGGTGCTGACTGCTGCTTGCTGCTTGGAGACGTATGTTTAACTGACAGGTGGTCTTATCTTCGAGACTTTTTTCCTCTTCCTCTTCCTCCCGCTTTTGTTCCCTCTCGTCTTCCCCTCTTTTCCTCCCCACCTCCCTTCCTTTTCTGGAAGGAACACTAGGAACCAGGGAATGCATGCACAGAAGCCTGAGGCAGAATTTCCAGGGAAATTGGATGAGAGAGGAGGGAAGCATTTCTAGAGAGAACCTGCAGAGGGGAGACACAGTGCAGGTGATTTTGTGGACCTGGATAAACTGCAGGACAGAGCTGTTCACTACCAGAAGGGTCAGTCTGTATTAGGCCATTCTTGCATTGCTCTAAAGCAATACTGAGGTCAGAAAATTTACAAAGAAAAGAAGTGTAATTCGCTGATGGCTCTGCAGGTTTTACAGGAAGCAGGATGCTGTCATCTCCTCTGCTTCTGGGTGGGCCTCAGGAAGATTACAATCATGGTGGAAGGCAAAGTGGGAGCAGGCATGTCACATGGCCAGAGCAGGAGCAAGAAACAGAGAGAGATGTGGTGGGGGTTCCAAGCACTTTTAAATGACCAGATCTTGCAAGAACTAAGAGTGAGAGCTCACTGATCACCCTGAAGATGTGGCCCAAGTCATTCAAGAGGGATCCACCTCCATGATCCAAACACTTTCACCAGGCCATACAGCCATCACTGGGGACTACAATTCAACATGAGATTTGGGTGGGGACAAATATACAAACTATATTACAGTCTCTGCCAAAACAGACTGAGAACATTCCTTAACTGTCAGGTTCCAGCAAATTGTGAATTTTGTTTCTTGCCACTCATAAGTCACTGATTCTGGGTGGCCAAGGGTCTCAGGAAGATAGTGCCAAGGTCACGGCACAGAGGGTACCTGAAGGGGCTGGACCGTATTTTTCTCTTGACATCCTCATCTTTTCTAGGTTCTCAAGGCCTTCCTTCTACAAGGTCATCCTGGGTGCACACCAAGAAGTGAATCTCGAATCTCATGTTCAAGAAATAGAAGTGTCTAGGTTGTTCTTGGAGCCCATAGGAGCAGATATTGCCTTGCTAAAGCTAAGCAGGTACTAACGGTGCTGTCAGTTAAGAAACAGTTATTTGTAGGAGAGGCAGGTTTGGGACAGGTGACAAGGCACATAGGGCACTCGCTGTGCTGGCGACTCTGGAGGGCAGGGTGTCGGTGCAGACAAGGATGGTCTGGCCTGGATGGGAAAGCATGGGGCAGGGGCCAGAGCTGCTCTTCTGGGCCTGACCACAAGCCTGGGGTAACGTCTTTGGGTCTGTGAACTGATGGGTGATGTTCTGGGATGCTTTGACACTCTAGGAAGGTGGGAAGGGTCTTTCTGGCTCAGCCTAAACAGTAGCTGATCTCCCTTCTGCTCCCCAGTCTCCTCCCCACCATCCCAGCAAATGTGCAAATACAAGGTCTCTGCTCCTTACGATCCTCAGAGAGGTAGGGTGCTCTGATGGCTTGAACAAGTAATTTGGAACTTTTGAATTTTGGAGGAGTTCTCTGATAGGCTGATACATTTTGAGTTTAGAGTTTCCATCCACATCCCCACACCCATAGAGTGCTCCACCAGGGAACCTGTAGACTGAGGACTTCTGCACCACAGATGTCTGGTGCCCAGAAGCAGAAAGTGTGTCTGCTTCAAAGTTATTGGCAATGATGATTCTTGGTCAGAGTCAGAACAGGGCATTTCTCATATCCAGTCCTTTATCCGCTTGAACTTACTAAAGTAGAATCAGGTCTAAAAACCAGAGTTCTAATGTTTGAGAGTTCCTGGAACTCTAAGATATATAAATGTTCTTTGAAAACACACCATTTTGTTCATGCAAGGTGCTTATTTCCAATCCTCTTTCATTTGATGGCTAGCATTTTACTGGATTTTTACAACCATGGTTTAGTAACATTCACTGAGGAGGAAGTGAAGGATCCAGATGGAGCAACTTGCTCTGGGCACACAACACATTTGCAATTTTATACCCTCTTGATGATGTCTCAGCCAAACATTCTGCCCAGTCATCAATGCCCTCTTCAATTAATATGAAAGGACACACTTGGCATGGGATTCCAGTTGTGCACAGAATATACATGAGAAGTACACCTTTGTCATCCCTACTTTCAAAGGCGAGCGCCACCCTCAGCTTCTTGTAGGCCACTGATGCCTTTCAAATGAAACCTTGTGTCTCTATAGTCCATAGGCAACCACAGGCAAATGTGAGGGTGAAACGCTGTGTTCTATGTTGTTCTGTGTCATTGAAGCAAGGCAGTGCCAGCTCAGAGGGCTCTGGAACCTCAAGGTAAGGATGCCTAGTTGTAGATACTGCAGCTCCCAGCTGGGTAGTCAAATATAACTGCTAATACTTCCCTTATAGGCCTGCCATCATCACTGACAAAGTAATCCCAGCCTGTCTGCCATCTCCAAATTACGTGATCACCGCCTGGACTGAATGTTACATCACTGGCTGGGGAGAAACCCAAGGTGAGATCAATTCCATTGCCCATGTAACAAATTGTTTTTGACCTACAGTGCATGTTACAAAACGAGCATTTTAGAGATCGTTGTAAAATTCCTATCCATGAACGTTGTCCAACCCTCCTGACTTTGCCTGGGCACCTGTCTGTGTCTCCATAATCAGTCTTCAAGGGATGTGGGCAAGGGGAGAGAGGCCATTTCTTTGAGTCTTTCTCTTTTTTTGTTTTCAGCATCTTTTTAAAAATGATTGTATGTTTCCCTTACACCAAAAACAAGCAAAAAGCCAGTAGATGTCTTTGAGTCTCTTAATTATAATTTCAGCATTCGTATTGCTTCCCAAGTAAGTGGGGTTTTCACCCAGCCCTCAAGTTAAGGGCGTTAGATTATTTTTCATGTGAAATTAGCCAGACTGGGTTTCTAAACATGGTGCAAAACAATAACGACAAAAGTTATAATTAAACTAGTCTTCTTCCCAAATACCCACATGTCTAACGTGTGTGAGAGGGTGTTAGGCAGGCGACCTACATCTGGGGAAGAGGCAGACAGGCCCCGTGGCCCCAAGTCTAGGATGGCATGTGGTATTGGTTGATGGGTGAGAGCAAGAGAGGGAACACTTGTGCAGGATGTGGTATCAGCACCTGTACTACACCTTAGGGATTCCTTCTCTTTGCAGTATACCCTGACAATAATTATATCCATCAGCCTTACTCCCTTGGCAGCAGGAAAACTAATACTCTTAATGTCTCAGTTCCACTTTCTTAGAGGTGCAGGTGAGGACATAGGGAGTCTGGGGCCCTGGAAAAGCGTTCTGACTCTGCCACTAGCCAGATAGACCTGAACTAGACACGTTACCTCTTTGTATCACTTGGCTCTAATCCCTTATCTGTAAAACCAGCATTTTCAAGTGGTGCTTTGCACATCAGCCTTTTGTATACACTTTCATTTAATAAAAAATTTTTGGGGTTTTTTGAAAAGGTTAAAAACCACTGGCCTAGCTAATTTCAAAGCTGGGTTTCCTTTTTCTGTCCCTTTCCTATTACATTTAAAACCTCACCTCCTTGACTTGTTGTTCCCTTTTTCTGCACTGCAGTCTGGGAACACTGAGGCCAAATAAAAGGAAACTTGGCTTGAGGGACACCTATGGGTGTGCCAGGCTGCTCCTGGTGTTTGCATATTTTAAAATTTAAATACTAGAAACCTCTGCATGTTAGGTATTATTTTTTCCATTTTACCATTGAGGAAGCTGGGGTTCAGAGAAGGTGCAGGGTGACAAACCTGAACTGGAACTCTGACTCCCACCTATAAGCTGTGGGGACTTAGAAAAGTCATGAGCTCTCACTGATTGTTTCCTCAGCTGATGTGGGCTGCAGGGCTGTTATGGGGGAAATAATAAGAAAGTGCATCAAGTGCCGAGCACATTCTAAGCACTCCATCGTGGCAGCTCCTACTACTAATACAGAATAGAGTTGAATCTAACATGACTCCTTGCAAGTGACAGAAAATCCAACTCAAATTGGATTAAGCAAAACAAGAGAAATTCTTAGTGAGCTGAAAAGCTTCAGGCTCACATAAGGCCCCAGATCCCAGGCATTCCTGATCATGGAGTAGGCACTATTTGGAGCACAAAGGTGACACCCCCATTGCTGCAGATGCTGTCATGGCTCTAGCTCTGCTGAGAAAGAATAAGAAAGGCCACTCTCCCCATTACATGAACAATAGTCTGCCCACTCTGAGAGACTGAAATTGGGTCATGGTCCTGCCCCTGAGCCCGTCACTGATTGGCTCTGACCTGCATCAGCTGTTCCATGCTGGAAGTAGAGGCAGGACCCCATTCATACCCAGAAGGGAGCAAAAGGTATCCCTCACCAAGATTATGGGGTGTAGGGTGAAAGGCTGCTGGGCAGCCAGAAAGCAAACAGATCCTCTACAATACTTCAGCTGATGAAAGCATGAAGCTAAAATCATAAGGATCTGAGTGCAAGTTCTGGCTGTCCCACCTTCCATGTGACATTGGGCAGTTATTTAATCTCTTTTAGCCTCAGCTTTCTCATCTGTACTTACATATAAGGTGATTGTGAGGATGAAGATTATGCATCTTCATCCTCACCTTCCAACACAACCATCATCCTCATCACCATCATCAACACGATCATCATCATTACTACCACTACCACCATCATCACTACCACTACCACTACCACCATCTTCACCATCACCACCACCATCGCCAATATCATCACTCTCAACATCATCACCACCATCACTATCATCACCACCATCATCATTACTACCACTACCACCACCATCACCATCACCACCATTCCACCACCATCACCATTATCATTACCACCACCATCATCACCATCACCATTACCATTATTACCTCCACCATCATCACCATCACCATCACCATTATCATCACCATCATCATCAATACTAAAACCATCATCACCATCACCATCATCACCATTATCACTACTACCACCATCACCATCACCACCATCATCATAAATAAACATCACATAACCGGCGTGTAGCTGGGCATTGACCACAGAGCCCACTCGCTGTTTCCTCCCTCCACCCCCATCCACACATTTCTAACCACCATCCTGCACTGGCTCCCTGTCTCCTCTGGTCTCACCCACATGTCCACTGAGAAAATGATTCTCAGAACGCTAACTAGACCAGGAGGAGTCACACAACATAACTCAGGTCTGTTTATCCATTTTCTATATGTTGATGACATCAGATTAATGGGTGTTCTCAGCTTCTCAGAGGGAGGTCGAAATTCTCCCCTTCTCCCCTTCATGTTTCCAGAACTCCCTTCAGTTGGATATTCCAAATGCAGAGTAGGGGTTGAGGCCAAGGGGCTCTTCCATGTCAGCCCCATCTGCAATGACTGAGCTGGTCCTGCGGCCCTCTCCCCAGGGCCCAGTCAGGGAGGGCTTCAATCCTCAGGTCACCTGTGGCCTACCCTGCCCTCAGAGGTGCCATCTCTATGTTGGCCACTGGATGGCAGCTCATACTCACAGACTGCATCAATTTCCTGGCAACTAGTGGTGGGTTTACCCCCTTATCAGGATGTTTGCCTTGCTCTGAGAGCAGATCCAAAAGCAGTGATATCTAACTTAATTTTCAACAAAATATTTTGAAAAGGGTGCTCCCTCACACATCTACACAGTCCAGGTCATGCACCCCCTGCCTGGTGCTTGGTAGTCAGGAGGAGCTTCCTCCATGCAGCTCCTTCCCAGCTAGGGCTGGGAAGAGCCTCTTCCATGCTGCTCATGTAAACTCCAGATTCAGTGTCAGTTTTCTGAACCTGAGACAATGATCTAAATGCAGTCCAAGACTCTGAGGGGGGAAAGAGAAAGTGCCTCAGCTCTTGCCTGTGTCACGCTCGCAAAGCAAAAGATTTTGCAAAATTCTAATGAAAGCTGGGCTTGCAAAATTGGAAAACTAGATTATTTGTGAGAGCACTGAGACATCCCTGGGCGTGTCCATCTGGAAAAACAGCATTCCCTCTGGCAATTTAGCAGATGTTCTGCAATTTGGCAAAGGAAATAAAGCAGTTTTTCACAAAAGAAAAACTACAACTGGGAGAATTGCCCCTAGTTGTATTTCTTCTCCCTAATTGTCAAGGAAGTGTAAATCAGAAAATGAATCAGGACAATTTCTCTCTACTATGTTAGCTAATATTTTAAAAATTGAATACTCACAAGGGTGAGGCGAAGTAATTGTTTCCAGTAACATTTTATATCGTCACACCCTTTTAGAAAATAATTTGGGAGAGTTACTGCGAGACAGAAGTATGTCTATGTAATTATGGGAGCTTAGACTTAAAATAATAAGAAATGAGAATGAACTTTATGAACAAATATGTGGAAGGTTGGAAGCAAGAGTGGGACCAATGTGCTTGGGGAGGAAGCATTAGGGCAGTGACTCCACAGACCCAGGCTCAGGCTGAACTACACAACCTCCTTACGCCTCAGTTTCCTCAACTGTAGAACAGGAATGATGAAAGTGCCTGTTTCATAGGACGGTTGTGAGGATGAAGTGACATACACCACATTAAGAGCTTGTGCCTGGAAAGGTTAATTCTTAGTAAATGATGGCTATTCTTTTTTATTGCGATAAAATATACACAACGTAAGAGTTACTATTTTAACTATTTTGGCGGGTACCACTGAGTGGCATTCGGTACATTCACAATGGTGTGCAGCCATTGCCATATTTTCAGAACGTTTTCCTCATCTCAAAACGAAACCTCATGCCCGTTCAGCAGTCACTCCCCATTAAAATATTAGTTATGAAGATTGTAGCATTATTTTTAAAACTCGTGATATAACAGTGATTGAAAAAATCAGTACATAAAATTGTGCATTATGATGTCAGTAGTAAAGAAGCCTATAAAAAATCTGAAAAAAGTATATAAAAAGAATAGCAATTGCATTTCTCAGACACTCTTTACATTGTAAAAATCATTTTTGGACTTTCAACACAAAAGCAAAAAGTACACAAACAACCACCAACCTGAAAGCACTATGACAAAGCCCAGCTAGTTAAATCCAGGTCTCAGGAACACAGAATCACATATGATGTTTACACTCTCCAGGGTCAGAGCGGCACTGGGAGCTGCCTTGTGTTCTGCAGCCTCACGGACAGGCAGGAGGTCCAGCGCCGCTGCTCTGTTCTTCTGGTTTCCTCCTAAACTTGTTTTGGGTGCAGTAACCATTTCTTTCATCTTTTTAAACACAGGTACCTTTGGGGCTGGCCTTCTCAAGGAAGCCCAGCTTCATGTGATTGAGAATACAGTGTGCAATCACTACGAGTTTCTGAATGGAAGAGTCAAATCCACCGAGCTCTGTGCTGGGCATTTGGCCGGAGGCACTGACAGATGCCAGGTAAGAAAAGATCAAGAGACCAAAGTTAGTCTTGTGCTCTTCCATCTCGGTCTCAGCCCCTTAGACTTCAGTCCCAAAGTGACAAATTCTAGAAGGATTTGTCAATGTTAGACCCCAGTTTAAGTGTTGCTCACAAACTCCCTAGATCTGTCCCTGAATGCGTATTCAGATAATCTAAGGAGATGTCTTGGGGCTTGGGTTTGAGATCTGTAGCAAGGGAGTTTTAAGTGCCATAACTACCTCATGTCACTCACCCTCCTGGGGTGTGCTTGTGGACAGGGACTAAAGTGGTGACTTTTCTGGTAGGGAAGGAGGTAGAGGGTACAGGACAGAGACCAACTGCACACACTTTACAGTGATACCCAGGCTAGGCCAGTCTAAAGGAAACACCAACATAGGAAGGGATGTGTGCAGGATTCACAAGGGGTTTTTTACCCCCAGGAGAAACTAAGTGGTGTGGTTTCACTGAATAGACTTTGCTAAGTACTCAAGCAGTGCAGATGCTTGAGTAATATGCTCATAAGTTCCTTTCCGATTTCAATTACCAGGAAAATATACATGTGGATAATAGACGAATGCCATAATAAAAGGCTGGCAAGCTAACCCTCACCTGAATTTTTCCCTACCTCTGTTTAGGGTGACAGTGGAGGGCCTGTGGTTTGCTTCGACAAGGACAAATACATTTTACGAGGAATAACTTCTTGGGGTCCTGGCTGTGCATGCCCCAATAAGCCTGGTGTCTATGTTCGTGTTTCAAGCTTTGTCACTTGGATTGAGGGAGTGATGAGAAATAATTAATTGAACAAGAGACAGAGTGAAGCATTGACTCACCTAGAGGCTAGAATGGGGGTAGGGATTTAGCACGCTGGAAATAACGGACAGTAATCAAACGAAGACACTGTCCCCAGCTACCAACTATGCCAAACCTCAGCATTTTTGGTATTATTGTGTATAAGCTTTTCCCGTCTGACTGCTGGGTTCTCCAATAAGGTGACATAGCTATGCCATTTGTTAAAAATAAACTCTGTACTTATTTTGATTTGAGTAAATTTTGGTTTTGGTCTTCAACATTTTCACGCTCTTTGTTCATCCCACAAATTTTAAATGGGCAGACTGAGGGGGTTTAGCTGCTTTTGATAAGGAACAGCTGCACAAAGCCCTGAGCAGGCTGCAAGGTCACGGAGGGGAGAGCTGAGAAGCCCTAGGAAGTTGTCCATGCATTTACCTCATCAGCTAAAGAGAGCTTGACACACATTTTTACTGTCTTTATTTCTAACACTGAGGTGAATGTTTTCAAAGCTGCAACATGTATGGGGAGTCATGTGAACTAGTTCTGTTATTGGGAATGAAATCTGTCACTGGCTGCCTGACTTGAGCCCCGGAGTACAGAGCAGAGAGATGTATATACCATGGAGTGAATCGGGCCATGGACGTGTAACACAAGACCAGCTGAGAGTCTGAATGTTATTCTGGGGCATATGTGAGTCTAGGACTGGTACCAAGAGCACATAAATGAACAACAAGCAAATATTGAGGGTAGACTACTTGTTTCCCGTTGCTAATTGCCTGCCCGGTTTTGAAACAGTCTGCAGTACACACGGTCACAGGAGGATGACCTGTGGCAGTGACACATGTTAGGAAGAGAAAGGGAAAATGTACATTCTTTACAATTTAAACTTTTAATTGTCACCAAACAAAAATATCCACTCAAAATACAATTCAACAATGCAACAGTCATCTTACAGCACAGAAATGCAGAGAAAAGCAGAACTGCAAGTGACTGTGAATAAAGGGTGAATATAGTCTCAAATCCTCAAAGAGCTGTGTTTATTTCATCAACAAATAGGTTACTCGTATTCAATTCTGATGTGTTTTAAGGATTAAGATGCTCATTTTACAATTAGCGCACATGTGTATACTGTCACCTGTTCTCCTTACAGAAATGTTCTTCCTCATGGTTAATGTTTCCCTTTGGTACCAATTTTGCCTGTTCACATAAAGTATTTCATTTTAAAAACTCAGCATAAAATACAGATTGCATCTGAAAACATATTGAATATAACATACAAGCAGAACACACAAGTTCCACATTTCAAAAGCCTCGATAACAAAAAAGAAAGATCAAATCCCTTATTCGTCTCTGTAAAGTCATTTATAAAGCTCCTGCTGATCCTGTTAAGCATGGATATAATTGACCTTTCTTTTAAATTAAAATGTAAGCTCTTCCCCAAGACAACTCGAAGTGCCAAGATTGAATGGGAACTGTTCATGTTTTCCACTTATGACCATGGGCACCATCGTAACTGAACTCACAAATATAAGAAAAATATCCCTTCACTTTTAAAATCCTAAGACCCAGAAATCAGAATCCATAGGATTTGTTTAGTGAAAAAGGGAATCTGTGGCTCTATGTATCCACAAAAGGAGGGCCAAACATGTCCCAAATAATCTCAGAACCACAGCATCATTTTGTAAATAACAGAGGCAAGACCTCAGATTGTACAGCAGATTGGTTCTTATTGCTGGAACAGGGTCTAAACCATGCCTGGAACCCCAGATGTTACAGAGGAGGTGGATGAGAGAGACTCCTGACCTGTTCACATTGCAAAGGTATGCGGAAACCAAGGTGAGCAGAGAGCATGAATGCTCACACTCTATGGCCCAGGTGCCTGTGATTCAGCTTTCTCATTAACAGGATTCCCAAATCGTCATCCTCCATGCAGTCTTCAGAATGGTCAGTTAGGGGCTCAGTCCCTTGACTGATCAGATTTGATGAAAGCATTTCTGTACAATTTTCTCAAATCCTTGGTCGGCACATCCCACATTCTTGATGGAGCTGTCATGAGAACAGGTGGGGGGCTTGTCTTGTCTCTCTTTAGCCTAATGGGTCAGAGACCACAGGGAACACAAGAAAAAAACCCAGGAAGGCCTGTGCACCTGACAGGTTCTTTGTTAAACTGGCTACATATTATGTGTTCCCAGAAACTTCAACAGCATTACAAATCCTAACTCATCCAACACGATATAAAAATACTCTGGATAGTTTGAAGTCTTTATACAGTATTACAACAGCGCGGCATGTTGTACTGAAACGCACATGTGCATCTCCGCAAGGCACAGTTTTGCAAGGAGGATCAGCTCCTGGATAGCTCCTTCCTTCTGTCTTTGTCAGGGGCCTCAAAGGTGAGAGCTGGAAACTGGGGTTTTATTCCTGCCGCATTTATAGGAATGTGGACTGAAAAAACAAAGGAGAAAGTCTTTAGGGAAGATTATGTAACTAGTTAGAAGAGGGTCTTCTGTTATTATTTAATAGTATAGCTGGTTTTGATCAAATACATTCATGCACAACTTCTCATGAAAACCCAACTCTAAGGTAACAACAGTATCTGTCTCAAGCTTGTTTTTTATCTGTGTTCAGACCTTAGACAGGGGTGTTACAGGAAGTCAGGGACCCCAAATGGAGGGATCAGCTGGAGCCACAGCAGAGGAACATAAATTGTGAAGATTTCATTTTAATATGGACATTTATCAGTTCCCAAAATTAATACTTTTATAATTTCTTACACCTATCTTTACTTCAATCTCTGAACATAAATTGTGAAGATTTCATTTTAATATGGATATTTATCAGTTCCCCAAATTAATACTTTTATAATTTCTTACACCTGTCTTACTTTAATCTCTTAATCCTGTTATCTTCGTAAACTGAGGATGTGTGTCACCTCAGAACCACTATTGTGTTAACTGTACAAATTGATTGTAAAACATATGTGTTTGAACAATATGAAATCAGTGCACCTTGAAAAAGAACAGAGTAACAGTGATTTTTAGGGAACAAGGGAAGACAACCATAAAGTCTTACTGCCTGCAAGATCGGGCAGAACAGAGCCATATTTTTCTTCTTGCAGACAGTCTATAAACGGATGTGCAAGTAGGGAAGATATCACTAAATTATTTTCCTAGCAAGGGATATTAATAATTAAGACCCTGGGAAAGGAATGCATTCCTGGGGGGAGGTCTATAAACAGTTGCTCTGGGAGAGTCTGTCTTATGTGGTTGAGATAAGGACTGAAATACGCCCTGGTCTCCTGCAGCACCCTCAGGCTTACTAGGATTGGGAAACCCTGTCCTGGTAAATTTGAGGTCAGACCGGTTCTCTGCTCTCGAACCCTGTTTTCTGTTGTTTAAGATGTTTATCAAGACAATACGTGCACCGCTGAACATAGACCCTTATCAGTAATTCTGCTTTTGCCCTTTGCCTTGTGATCTTTGTTTTTGCCCTTTGCCTTGTGATCTTTGTTCTCCTTTTTGCCCTTTGAAGCATGTGATCTTGTGACCTACTCCCTGTTCTTGCACCCCCTCCCCTTTTGAAACCCTTAATAAAAACTTGCTGGCTTTAAGGCCCAGGTGGGCATCGTGGTCCTACCAATATGTGATGTCACCCCGGAGGCCCTGCTGTAACATTCCTCTCTTTGTACTCTTTCTCTTTATTTCTCAGCCAGCTGACACTTATGGAAAATAGAAAGAACCTACGCTGAAATATTGGGGGCTGGTTCCCCTGATACAGGGGTTTGTTAGCATTATAGCATTTAAGTTCTTCATGAACTTCTACTGAATTAACATGTGTTTGGAAATGAGCTGTTAACATGAACAAAAACCAGTAGAAATGATAAAATAATCCAGTGTGATTTTAAAAGGGAAATGATAACAAGTTGTAGTAATTTAGCACTAAGTAATTTTTGTAGAGTAAATAATCATGGATCACAAGTAATGTGCTTCATTTGTAACACTGTAAACCATACTTCTACTAGATTTTTTTCATGTGTAGAGACTAGGTATACTTAATTAATGTACCCAACTTTTCATTATGAAAAATTATAAACAGAAAACAATTAGAAAGAATCTGGGTACCTTAAATTTTAGCTGTAATCCCTCATGTTTATATGCTAGTTCCTTGCACACCATTTGGACAACCCCCCTCCACCCACATTCCCCAAGTCAAAAAAAGAAAAAACCTCTCCTAGCTGTTTATTTTTAATGTGACCGAAGCGGTAGAAGAGTCTTGATTTCAAAGGACTCCCTTTTCTTCCATTTTTTCCTGATGAGTTTGCAAAGCTGATCCCTGATTGGTTTGGGGATAAAGAATGAAAGCATCCCTCTCACTTTGTAAACAGATGCAGTCAATGGAATAGAATCAAAGGAAAGAAAGCTGTTCCTCAGTATTTTTTGTATATTAAAAGTATTTACAGTTCCAGGTGTTTAATTCCCAGGTCATTATTAAGATTGCTTTTTAATTGTTAAATTAGATGTTATATCATTTTTAAAAACTGCACAAGCAACACAAGACTATGTGGTCTAATTTTTAAAGAAAATCAAACAGTACAGAAGCCTCTGGCAAGAAAGTGATGGCCCTCCCTTCCCTATCCCTCTTCCCAGAACATTTGTGTCTGCAGAGGGCATATATTATTATTTTACATCTTTTACTATACATTCTCATATTCATATCTCTATCTTTTTAATGAAAAAATTTCAAACAATTAGAAAGAATTTGTGTAATGTGAATTTTTCTTGACATAATTCCTCATGTTAATGTATTGTCTGGGTATTCGTTTTCCTTATACCCTATTTAAACATCCCCCTCCAAAATTCAATCTCTCTCTCTTCTCTATCTTCCCACTAATGTCTATTACCTATATATCATCTATTATCTATTTATCTGTCAACCTATTTATCCAGACATTACCTATCATCTATCTGTCTATCTATCATCTATTATTTATCATTTATCTACTATCACTTATCTATCTATGATTATCACCTATTATATCTATCTATCTATCATCCATCTACCTATTATCTATCATCTACCTATTATCTATCATCTGTGTGTCATCTGTCTTCCTATCCAGCTACAGAGAGAAACTGCCTTTGGTTTTAGTTTTTTATAAATACTATAGTATGCTGTTCAGTGACGTTTCACTTTGTAATCAGTCTTGAAAATCTGCCTATGCCATTCCATCTACACAGACCTGACTCCTCACTCTGTAGAGTAAGCCACACTGTTAATCCCCTGCTGCTGCACATCCCAGCGATTTCCACTTTCCCACATCAGCAGCTCCTGCCTTTAGATCACTTCTGAGTCTTAGCACCTTACATGGAAATGCTTCTCTCTTCACAACCACATTTTAAAAAGTAATGCGTATTCTTATCTAGCTTTGGAGAGTTTTTTTACATTAACCTTTTGTATCTACTTTGAATTTTTTGCTTACAATATGACATGAGGATTTATTTTTATTTTTTTCCCTGTGGATATTCAATTTTCTTAACATCATTCTTTCCCCAGTGGTTTGAAATGTTGCTTTTATTTAGGGTGCATTGAATTTTGGACAGTACCTGCCAAGTTTTTCTACATCATCCACTGTCTCTGGCAAGGCAATACCCTTGGTTTCGGGCAAAAGCATCACGAGGCCACCACAAATGGATGCCAGGATACCTGTGGAATAGGGGAAAAGTGTTAACGCCCCAGGAAGACATAGCTGGGCCCTCTCCCATGGGTCTGCTCACTCTGAAGCCACCATGTTGCTCACTGGAGTAGCTCTCAACCACAGCAACCTATGCATCCCAGATCAACGCCCCAGCTCTCCCTTATCACAGCTTCAAAGCTTCTCTCCCTTCCTCAAAGCCTGAGTAGCACCACGGCCCCTGTACACCTGGCAGTCACTTGTTCACTCACACATCTCACAGTGATTGACTGAATGCCTTCTGAGTGCCTTCTTAGGGTCCAACAGCCAAGGCCTCCCCTCTTGCATTGCAGAGAAACAGAGTGCTAGAAGGGAGTCCCCTCTGCGCCCGCTCACTGACACTGTCACTAACCTGCTCCTCTCCCTCCGATTCCTCCTATCACCTTACAGTGGAAAACTTGTCCTGGTGTCTACTCCGGGACCAGCCTTCTCCTAGGCCTGTCTCTTTGGGCTCCTCACTCTAGGGATCAACCCTTCCTCCAGTATCTTCAATCTATTGGGAGAAGCTTTCAAACACATTCAGATCTTTCCTGTTTGACCAGCCTTCTCTCAATCTCACCTCATCCTTCCATTATCATCCTTTCTTTTCCTGCTCTTTAGAGCCAAACTAAATAGCAACACTTTTACACTGTTGGTGGGACTGTAAACTAGTTCAACCATTGTGGAAAACAGTGTCGCAATTCCTCAAGGATCTAGAACTAGAAATACCATTTGACCCAGCCATCCCATTATTTGGTATATACCCAAAGGATTATAAATCATGGTGCTATAAAGACACATGCACACGTATGTTTATTGCGGCACTCTTCACAATAGCAAAGACTTGGAATCAACCCAAATGTCCATCAGTGACAGACTGGATTAAGAAAATGTGGCACATATACACCATGGAATACTATGCAGCCATAAAAAAGGATGAGTTTGTGTCCTTTATAGGGACATGGATGCAGCTGGAAACCATCATTCTCAGCAAACTACTGCAAGAACAGAAAACCAAACACTGCACGTTCTCACTCATAGGTGGGAATTGAACAATGAGATCACTTGGACACAGGAAGGGGAACTTCACACATCGGGGCCTATTGTGCAGAGGGGGGAGGGGGGAGGGATAGCATTAGGAAATATACCTAATGTAAATGACGAGTTAATGGGTGCAGCACACCAACATGGCACATGTATACATATGTAACAAACCTGCACGTTGTGCACATGTACCCTAGAACTTAAAGTATATTTAAAAAAAGTAAGACTAGATAATGTCTAAAAGAATACCTCAAAAATGTAAAACAAATTTAAATAATAATAAGTGGTAGAATTAAAAAAAAAAGCCACCCTCCCCTATTTTCTCTACTTGTTTGTATCCTAGTAGTGTGCTGGTAAATGCCTAACAACCTTCTTTGGGCAATCAAGCCCTGATTGGCAGCATCTGCTAATGTGCATGGTGTAAATGCTCCCACTGTGGGCCCTTCGGGCTGCTGACACAACATCCCTGACTGTGCCACTGGGAAGAGATGCAGGAGCTCCATCAGTGGTGCTTCCACCATAAAGATGCAGCAGACACAATCTAAGGAGCACAAGTAATACTGAAGATGTAGTAGATGAATTAGGAACTGATGAGTGTTGGGCATTTATTGCCTCTGTTTCTCATATATTTCATATTCTTTACTTTTTGATATATCCGTGCTTGACGACTGACTTACAAAATTCTTGAAAATGTAGCTGATATGGTTTGAATCTGTGTCTCCAACCAAATCTCATCTCGAATTGTAAACCCCACACGTTGAGGGAGGAACCTGGTGGGAGGTGACTGGATCGCGGGGGAGGTTCCTCCATGCTGTTCTTGTGATAGTGAGTGAGTTCCCATGAGATCTGATGGATTTATAAGTGATAATTTTCCTTGCTCTTCTCTCACCTGCCGCGATGTAGGACGTGCCTGCTTCCCCTTCCACCATGATTGTAAGTTTCCTGAGGCCTCCCTGGCCATGTGAAACTGTGAGCCAATTAAACCTCTTTCCTTTATAAATTACCCAGTAGTGGGCAGTTATTTCTAGCAGTGGCAAATGAACTAATATGGTAGCAGTTGGCCCTGGTGAGTGGGAGGTGCCAGTACCAGCATAGCACCATGCTCCAGGTCCTGCCTCTGCCTGCCCTCCCCTGGACTCAGCCTATATCCTCCCTGGCTCCTCTCCAGTCAGGTTCCTTCTGCTTCTCGCTGGCCACCAGATCCACATGTGCTACTTTCAGTCCTTAGGGTGGACCTTGTCTCATGCCCTCCTGCCTTGGGCTTCTCACCTGGTTTCCACTTCCTTGGCCACCTCCTCTCCTTCTGCCTAGGTCTGTCACTTTGCCACCCCTCAGGTCTCTGTACTAGGCCTCTGCTTTCCTCTGCTCTGTCCTGATTTTCTGGGGGGCCTGGGCCACTCCCTCAGCTTCAACCAGTCTCTACTGCCAGGTGGCTTCCAGCTCTTCATCCTGAGGCCATACTTCCCTCCTGAGCTTAGTAGTGTTGAGCCTGCTGGTTTCTATTTCCACTTGAACTCTTCCAGGTGCCTCAAACTGTGAACAGCTGACACAGAGCCCCATCACCCTGCAGACCCCCAACCTTGCTGCTCCAGTGCCTGTGCCACCTGTGTCTCCCCAGGCACCTGGGCCTCCAAGCTCACCATGCCCTCTCCCTGTGTCCATCAGTGGTCCCATCTTGCCGAACTGGCTTCTAAGATATTTACTCAATGTGTCCACCCTCTCCATTCCCATTGCCACCCCCTTATTAGAAGCCACTGTGATCTCCTGATGATGACGTCCTTGAATTGTCACCCCCAACATCATCCCTCCAACCCACTTGCATATCTACCATCAGAGGGATGATGCTGGGGGTCCTTCCAACCCATTTGCATATCTGTTTCTACAATGCAAGGCCAGCTCTGTCCACCTCAGGGTGAAACTGTCCAGTCACTTCCCACTGCTGTATGTATAAAGAGCAAAGCCTTGGCATGTCCTTGAGGCCCTTCCTGATCCAGTCCCTGCCCTGCCCTGGCGCTGCCTTTCTTAAGGTCCGGCTCACACCTGCAATCCATCCTCTAGCACCAGGTGCTTGAGGATGCGGTGTCCTCTTGCTCTGAACTTTCCACTGCCTGGAGCACAACCAGCCCCTCTCGGCCTAGACATTGTTTCCTTCCTCCCTGACCTGCTCCCCTACACTCAGTGGCCAAAGGTCCCTGTGACCTATTCTCATAGGAGCTTCTGCTTTCAGGGTCTCAGCAGTTATCACATTCTATTGTCACTGAGTTTTTAGAAATTCGGCTGTCTCCCTAGCAGTCTCAGGCCCTGCCTGCCTGCCACTGGGCTATGGGCTGCAGTCCTGAAGGTCATGTGTCATGTCTCCTGGACTACTCTGTCTTTGCTGGACAGTGGCACTTTCTGCTTTTTCATGCTGACCACAGAATTAACACTCAGCTTGATGACCAACTCCCATACAATAATTTGAAGTGATCCTGTATTGAGGTCACTGGTGTCAAGTGGTAGAAGCTGACTCTCTGTCCCTCACACTGTCAAAGTACTTTTGCATGAATCAGAAGGTCTGTCCGCATGGACTCAGTATTTTCATTCAAATTTCAACTGCTGAACAATAAATGAAAAACATTATCTACCAGAAGTAAGGAAGTGGAGGTAGAGAAAGGGTTGGGGGAGAAAGGGGCCAACCCATATCCTTTACTGCAGAGGAGGGCACAGGGGAAGTGTGTGAAACCTAGGCAGGACAGTTGGAGCAGCCCTGGAGAAGTGGGACACTGAATTCCCCAAAGTCCCTCCTAGACTGTGATTCTGTCCCTTCACAAGTCCTATGGAAGCTGGAGGTAGGAGGAGCAGTGCACTCGAGGGATCTAGAGGAGGTGATGGAACGTGTGCCCGAGATTCCATGTCCCCTGCTCCCTCCGGATGGATTTTTAGCATCAAAGCCAATGAAGATATGATATCAATAGACAGAGAACACCAGAAATACAATTAGTCATTAGGCTTATTTTTGTTATTTTTTATTATTTACTTATTTTAGAGATAGGTTCTCACTCTGTTGCCCAGGCTGGAGTGCAATTGCGTGACCATAGCTCACTGCAGCCTTGATCCTACTGCCTCAGCATCCTGAGTAGCTGGGACTACAGGCACCCATGGATCACCATGCCTAGCTAATTTTTACATTTGTGTCGAGGCAGTCTTGCTATGTTGCCCATGCTGGTCTTGAACTCCTAATCCCAAGCAATCCTCCCACTTTTGTCTTACAGGCATGAGCCACTTCACCTGGCCCTCACTTTTAAACATATTGAATATTTAATTTAGTCCCCTGAAAATTATTGGTTATGTTCTGTAATACCATAAGAGTTTCATAACATTTAACTCAGAACCCAAAGAATGCTAATTGAACGTTATTTATCAGCACTCTTTAATATAAAGTAAATTAAAACCATTCATTATAACTGAATTGGCTCCTCAAAACTGAAATAGTTATTATAATAAGATGAAATTAATATCATAACTATCAATGAAATAGTTATTATAGTGAGATAAATGACTATCGTTATCATTATCGAACCTAATAATTATTATAGGTTTATTCTAATACAAAGAATGTAGATGAAAGCTCTTAAGAATAGCAAATGAGTTCTTACCAAAGATGATCAGAGGTAGTTCTAGCCACACGGCTGCTAGCCGAAAGAGGAGAAATGGGGCTATGATTCCCCCAAAATCACACAGACCTGAACAGAGCGAAACTCCGAAATTTCTGTTGAATGAAAAGTAATTTTAAATGAAAACTATTTCAACAAATGACTTCAAGATAACATATTCAGACATGTTAAAAAACCAAAGGAAGTGTGACGATACTTTGCATTTTCTAACTTTGGAAACGACTACTCTCGTGAACTCCAAGCAAAACATTTCCATTCTGCACATTTCCCAGTGAGGCTAGTGAGGATGTCTCCAGCGTGGGTGGAGGGTGTTATCCATCGGCAACTCACTGCCCTGCCTGCTCTGGGTCACTTGGTGCCACTTTGGTTTCCTCATATGAGGGCAAAGTATGCCCATGGAATGCTTCCCCAGCAGAAGAGGTCAATTTGCACTAATCCGTGCACACTGTTGCCTTTCGTCCTTCATAATCAGCTGCTCACCACTGCACCAATGCATGTAATGCAGTCAAAGAGAGGCCATAGTCTTGTGGCAGGTGATGCTGATGGAATGAAGATTTAACCCACAGTCTAAGCAAGGGCACCTAGAGGTCTTCTGGTTCCAAGTCAAGTGCCTTTCCTCGAAACCGTAACAGTGTGTGAAGATATTAATATGAAAATACTTCTATCACAAAATGCAGCAGGCAGCAATGCAGAAAGCAGTGATAACTCAAAGCATATCTTCTTTACTGGCTGGATTCAGCCCAGGCTAATGTATCACTGAGTTAAGGAAACTATTTCATAGTTTTTAACTAAATCAACTTAAAACACTGGTCTACAGAGTTACTTAGGAGAAACCACAATGTTTGTAGAATTACCGTAATGTTGTTGGGTACAATTCTGAATTTACCAAATAAACAATTTCAAAGGCCATGGTTATCCCTAGTCTTCCCAGTGTAGCCACTGTGGTCCTCAACAATGGTATTCCTGCAAACACAGAAAGTTTGGAAGGGAGGAGTTAGGGGTCTGATTTCATTAACATTTTACAGAACAACAAAAGGTATTTGACTTTGTGGCCTCCAGTCTGAAGTCTTTGCCAATTTTAAGCACAAATGATAGAACCTTCTACTAATGTAACCAAATTGCAACAACAATGAAACTAGATGATAGCTAATATTTTAGAGCACTAGATGCCTTTCGGAGCAGGTTGGATTATAGGAAATACAATTCAAGGGCCATTTGTGGAGCATGAGCAGCCACTACATTGGAACACTGTTCCAGGCAATGACCTCCTAGAGAGGTGGATGGAGCACACTGGCCTTTTGTCCAGGAGGTAGTTTCCAGTCATGCCTTTGAGCCACCATGTTCCCGCTGCTGGTGCCCAGCTGTCCTTTCTGTGCTTACCTTGTGGTGATGACACAAGGAATAGCCGTTCCCAGCACACCAGGGGAGCTCTTCACGTGAGCTGACCTTGGTTTCTAGAGTAGTGCAAGCTTTGAGGACCAGGATCTTTGGAAGGGGACATCTATTCTGTGTGTAACCACTAAGGCAAATGTCACTCATTGTCTTCCTCATCCTCCATTGTACTACTTCCCTCAAGAAACCATCCAGAAGGAGCCACATTCATCAATGCTAATTGGTTCACCCATTTTAAAATGAACTGTTTTAGGACTGCTTTGGTTGTATGAAGAAATTTTCCTTTCCTCCCTAGAAACTAGTGGGAAATGCCAAACATTCTCTACTGAATATTTTCTTTCTTTTATGTTTTAAGGGAAGAAAAGTTAACCATTTTTTCTCTAAAAAGTCACTGCTCCAGCTTTCCTAGAAGTTGTGCAATTGATGTCTTCCCATCCTAGGAGATATGGTACTAAGGACATATGCCCTGCATGAACAAGACCATATCCGCTCTCCCAAGCAAAACGAAGCATGTCCAGTGTTCACGCACCTTTCATTTTCCCTTTATGCCCACACATATGTTCATTTAGCACTAAATCATCCTCCTGTTTTCCAGGGGAATTATTGAACCTTTCTGAATATATAATTTTTTAGTAGAAAGAGAGGCATGAATGAGGAGGATAAAAGAAGAGAATCAAACTCAGTAGACTTCTGTGTGTTCTCTCTAGAGAATAGCCAGGTTAAAAAAAAAAAAAAAAAAAAAAGGCTAAAATTCATTAAATAAAACAATTGCCCAGGAGGGCAAGCGTAAGGAAAAATGACTCAAGAATCCAAACCATTTCTGTGAGTCTGGAGTTTGCATATTTTGACTGCGAACTGGCCAAGAACATCCTGGTGCACTTCATGTTTTTCCCACATGAGAACCCTTGTAGCTGTCACGTTAACAGTTACATAAGGCAGTGAGGAGGCCAGGGTTGTGCTGATGTGGGAGGCCACTGTCTGCTCTGGAGCAGAAGGTTTGTCAACACGTGTTGTTTAGGCTTTGCTTCTTTATGAAGGCCAAGAAAAGGGGGGTGGAGACTAGGAAATGCATTCCACTCCATCTTTCAATGAGCATGTGGTACTGGGAGGGGAACGTGGGAACAAAACCTCAGATTCCCTGGGTGCCGGCCCAATGGGACCATCTCCTGCCACTCCCAGACTGCATAGAAGGCCGCCTGCTACCTAGGAAACAGCTTCACTATCCAGGTTGGGTTCTTTCATTGTAGGTTTCTTTTCATTGAATCAGGATTGCTCTAAAATTGAGTCCCACTGACAAATTCAAGGGCAATTTGGGTTTATAATTGAGGCAAGGTCTGTTTCATGGAAAAATCCAAACAAAAACCAAGAGACCAAATTAAAACACAAACACACACACACACACACACACACACACACACACACACAGACTCCTACCATGATAAACATATGTGGTTAACTCAGATAAATAGCCAGTCAGTTCAGTAAAACATTCAGAAAACACCAAATTGCCCCACTTGTGGAGATGTGGTCTGTCCTGCACGTTGACCTTAATCTGAAAGACTCCCAACTCTTTTCCAAGCAGTAGAGTCCAGTACCAAACTATACTGGAACAGAGATTTTGTTGAAATATGTAACCAAAGAGAAGTTGCTACGGTATCGCATGGTTCATTAACTAAAAAATGAAAAGAAAAGTATTAGGAAGTATGAATAAATATATACGCACACAAAAATTCTTGATTCCAGTAATAAGCTAAATTCATTTTGAGGTGGCCATAGACATCTTTTGGCAGCAATGACCAAAACCACAGGGCAATTTAAAAATGAGTACTGAAACTAAAATTGTCTTCCACAGAGTTATATGAGAACAAAGAAAATGTTTTCTTCTGAATGTGGATTTGGTCAAGCTACTAGAGATTATTGGGAATAATACCTCAATTACTGAAGAAAGGATGAAGGACTTAAACAAAACTTTATATGTCCTCTGAATGGATAATCTACTCTGAGTTCTGAAATAAAGTTTAGTGAGAAATTCTAGTAGAAATGTCTAAATTAAGATACATGAACTCACTTTTCACTTGAAGAAAAATAAAAGTGGAAGACAAGTTTCCAAGTTCAAGAAGACGACTTACCCGAACTGCTAGGTTTGTGGCCATCCTAAATAAACTCAAATTAAAGATGGCAGACAGATATGGATAAAGAAAGGTCTTTATTTTCCAGACATTAATGAGCATTCAGAAATTTGGGCTAGAAGCCGTGAGTCTGAAATGAGAATACAGCCAGAAATACTATTTCTTCTTCCAGATTTCCATTCTTTAGACCATGAAAAGTTGGGTCGAGTGGAGGGAAAGCTGATTAAAGTGTTTGCTGTGAGACAATTTTAGAGCTGGTTTCTCCAAAAGCTTATCTGTATTCTCCCCAGGGGCTGGCGACCTACTGCTGACGTCAGGAATGACTGAGCAGAAAAGCCTTTCTCGTGCTAAGTACCCAGTCGCTGGAATCAAGTCCAATGGGTCTTTAGATTGGAAATACTCACGGGAGGATCCTCTGTTAATATTTGGAACTCAGTTTAGGGATTTGAAATTTATTCTTGCCAGTCAGTCATGACTGACATAGGACTATAAAAGCAGCCAAGTCTGCAGAAGGCAAAAATAAAATGTGTCTAGAATATGAGCAATTCATTTTCAGTCTTGCTGAGAACAATTCTAAAGCTTCAATCAGGAAATTATATCTATAAAATAAAACTGGTTAGACAAGGGAGAACAGTCTATTCTTGGTGCTATATTTTCCAGTATATGAAAGTATTCTCTACAAAATAGTTTTATGACTATCTGACTAGTTACTTCTATCTTGATTTGGACACACAGCCTTGAATGCTTTCTGGGGTCATTCTGAATGCAACAGACATGAAAGTCATACCAATCAATCCAGGACCACAGAAATCTTCTAGAGTAAAGTATATATAGATCATGAAATGAGACACACTTAAGTCATGCATCTTTCTCTCTGCATTTCTAATTTCATATACAATGAATATTTCATTCATTCCTAGTCCACATACGATGAGAACAGAAGACTTCATCTCAGGGAGCTACAATTTTATGTTACATCCAAAGTACCAAAGTAAAATAGAAGAGTAACGTCTCCAATGTTTGCGATTTTTCATTCTTCTTAAATTATACAATTTTGAGGGCAGGAATTGTGTCTATTTTGTTCACCTCTCCATCCCCCTCCTAGTTCAGTGGCTGGCAATGAGTCGATAGTGAATAGACATGTATTAAGAGGTAGCTATTGTACAGATCCTCCAACTCTTAGAATATGTTAACTCCATGTAGCTGATTGAATAGTGTCTCCCAAAATTCACGTCTACCTGGAACCTCAAGCCTACCACATTTGGAAAATAAGGTCTTTGCAGATGTCATTAGTCAAGGTGACACAAGCAGAGAAGAGAATGTCCTGTGAATACGGAGGCAGAGAGAGGAGTGATGCCAAGGAGCTTCAAGGATTGCCAGAGAGGCATGAAGAGACCCTCCCTCAGAACCTCTGGACATAAGCACCCCTGGATGCCTTGATTCTAGACTCCCAGCCTCCACACCCTTGAGAGCATAAATGTCTGTTGTTTCAAGTCGCTGAGTTTGTGGTACTTACCACAGCAGCCCTGGGAAGCGAATGCACTCAGGGAAAACAAGAGAGATGTAAATAGGTGGTTGCTGTTTATCATCAAACATTCCAACATGTCAGGGGACTTGCACATTGTGTGTATGTGTATGTGTATGTGTATGTGTATGTGTATGTGTATGTGTATGTGTGTGTGTGTGTATGTATGTGTGTGTGTGTATGTGTGTTCCGAATATTGGCATTCCCATAATTTTATTCAAATAGGGTCTACCTTGTGTTTCAATAAATCATAAACCTTCATTTAATTAATAAACTCATCTGTAAATGTCTGACTAGTCTGACTCCCACTATATTATCCATTTCTTGGCTGGTCCTCAGAGGATTCTTAAAGAAAGACAGCCTTTCTTGTGCAGACACAAAAGACACCTGGAGAATCCAGCTTTCTCTGTAATCCCCACTTTGCCCCTCCTGGAAGAGGGAAATGATGAACTTGCTCTACTTCGCACATTCCCCGGCACGTGAAGCCCTCCTCTTCCCAGTCCCTGGTGTGCTCTAGGGTAAGGATCTTCTGGGTGCCGCTCACCACACATCAGGAGTCACGGCACCCTCTGCTTCCTTCTGGCCTGCACCCCATCTACCGGGATGGAGCCCTGCGAAATTTAACTCTGCAACATCCCTGAAATGAAATGACCCTCTCTCATCTAGGTCTGACTGCCCCAATTGTAACTCCTGCTCTCAGCATCTTCCCTTGCTCATAGCCATCTCTAAACTGCTGCAGTTACACCAAGCTCACTCATCCTCTGAAAGCTCACAGGACCACGTGCAGGGCCATCATGCTGGTGACAGATCATCTCTCAGGCTCGTTGCCTGGATTCCAGTCACAGCAATGAACCCTCAGTTCCCGAATGCACAAAGGTGTTTCATACTTCCGGAAACTCTTCTCTAGTTTGGAAACATCCGTCCTCTCTCCCCCTGATATCTGGCACATTTGAGTCTTCACACATGTTTAGTTCCCACTGCTGGGAAACTTTTCTTGAATCCCCTTCTGGATTGATCACTCCTCCCCAATCTATTTTTTATATTTCTAAATCTTGTAAATAATTTAGTTAGTTTCTAAATCTTGCAAATAATTCATGACAATAAGAATCGTGACAGTATTAAAGTATCTGTGTCCCTTAATAGATTGTGAACCATTCGAAGTCAAGAACTGCTTTCTTCTTCTAGTGTAACCTCAGCGTTTAGCGTGGTGCCAGCAGCATGGCAGAGGCTCGGGATGTAAGTTAAACAACATCAGAGATATCACAAAAGTCAGTCACATAAAGATGATTAACAGAAACCACATCACTATCAGCTAGATCAGGCACAATATCTGTTTCATTCATAAACGATCCTAACGATTGAGAAAAGAGAATCATCTACAGAACCAATCTCTTATCTCCAAAGTTTTTACACTGATTAAGCAAAAAATGGAGGGACATCATGAAAGCTTGCCTGATGCCAAGACTGTGATTCGATTGCACATTTCCTAAGAACAAGTGGCTCCCTACACTTGATTGTGGATTTAGGTGTTTTCAACTCCTTTGGCTGCCAAGCAGATGTGGGGTAAGATTACCTTCTGGTAAGAATGCAGTGACAAGGCATGCCACCCCCGCCACTATATTGCTTGCTGCAAAGGGGAGGCGTCGTCCAAGGCGCTCAATGGTTAGTAAGATCAAGAGAGCTCCTGGCAGTTCCACCACTCCCGAGATGAAAAAGTCTATATAGAGGTTGCCTCCTATAATTCCCAGGCGCATGACAAGTCCTTGATACACCACTGCACTTGTGAACCTGTAGCAACATTGAAAGACACCAGAGAACAAGTAAGAGATAACTTCCAGCTGATTTGAAGAAAGGGATGTGTTGTAAATTTAACGCAAGCTTTCAAATCCATCACAAGTCAAACTTACCAAGCAAACATAAGAATAAGTGTGCATTTCCTCATTTGGGGAGTTCTCACCAGATCTAAAAAGGATGGATTACTAACTTCCTCATCTGTAACAGTGATCTATATAAGAAAAGCAGATTTCAGTAGCAATAGACAGCAAAAACAATAACAACAACAACAAAAAACAAAACAAACAAACAAAAACACCTGCATAGCATAGACTTGTCATTAACCAGAATCAAATGATCTTACTGAAGTGACTAGCGGCTTTCATAATATGTTAAAACCTGAGAATTAAAACACTTCTGCTCTGGCATTTAGAACACATCAAATTCACAAAGATAGGATTGCTGCACTGAGAATCTGTTCTTAGGATAATTTCAGTACTTTATGTTACACTGGTCTGTGTGTTCTAAAGTAAAATACACATGCATATTTATTAAATTGGGGGAAATGAGAGTCAGGGTGGGTGAAGCAAGTGGGATCCAACCAATTTAGGGTTTCTTTATAAACTAAATCCTCAAATCTGACTTTCACAAACAAAATAGAGCAATGTTAAATTTGAGAGCAAGCACCAAATGTATTATTTTGCTTTTGTCCATTTATTGTAATCTAGTATCTTTTTGATCCGGAAAAATTCAGCTCATCTCTATCTGGCCATTCAAGAAGTTGGTCTTTTCACTTCAATTCAGTAAATACTGCTATTGGCCAACCACGTACAAGACACTGAAAAAAGCGAAGCTGCAGAGGACACCCCCGATCCCCACACCCTGCCTCTAGTCTAACATGCGGAAGCATCAGAGCACGATCCCCTGCAGTGACCACAGCTCCAGTTTCCTGCGCTTATCAGTCTCTTACCTCTGCATGGAGGGCTCTTTGACCTCCTCAGTCCTGATTTTACCTCCCCTGGGAGGCCTTTCCTAGCCTCAGATAGAATTGATGGCTCCCAAATTCTGCCTCTACTCCCTGGACCTCTATCCTAGAACCTGCACAACAGCATTCCCCTGCAGGTCTGGAGCTCTTAGAAGGCAGGGAGTGCATTGTCACACCAAGCAAAGTGCCTGGTGTTCAACAACTGTTTGTATAACGACTGAGTGCTGAAGCAAGAAGTCAAGTGCCCTGGTTATATCTGCTCTTGGTGTTGTCCTCGGTTTCTCTGCTCCTATTAAACAGAAATGCTGGCTACTAACGACAAGGTCCCTGTGGTCTATTTGTACAACGCCACATTTGGCCCAGATTGAATGAAAATCTAGGCAAATTTTCTCCAAAGCTTTGAGCCAAAGTCTCTCTACCAGTAATCACACAAATTTGACTTAGAGCATATGCACACCGATAGTACCTTGTCAATCATAGATTCTAAACAGTAAATTCAATAGATTAACCAAAGCTTGATATCTTCTGCCTATCTTTGCTCCAAGGAAAGACACACACACAAAAGTAGACTGCAAAATGAATGCCTTTGGTCACTTTCTTTTCCAAAGTCTTCACAATCCTGTATTTCTTTTATACCAAAAATTGGTTTTCTACATTTTAACATCTCTTAATTGGAAGGTGTCCTACAACTGAGCTGATAAGAGAGCAATGTGTCCTAGTTTAAACAACATGGTTTCCCTTACTTAGTGGTACATAAAATGACTATGTGTCTTAAAATCAATAGTGTCTAGAGTCAACAAAACAATAGTTGCCATGACAATCGCCGTGGAAGACTGCTGATTGATTCCACCGTCCATTCTTCCCTTCCCACTTTTGAGAATACATAGAATTTTAGTTGGGCATATGGCAGCCTAGTGAGAGTCATTTTTTCTATCCTCTTTTTCAACTGTGAGTGGCACTGTGATAAGACTTCAGCAATGAGGTGGTTGTGGGGGTCATGTTCTAGGTCTCAGCATTTAAAAAGGTAATAACTTGCTGCAAGAAGATGCCGGCGAGCTTCAACCATACAACCTGTGTAGACCATGGTGGAGATGCAAGACAAATGGAACTCAGGCCCTGAAGGGCCTCATGGAGTACAGCTGCCTCGCTAGAGCTGGGCTGCTCACCTCTGGGTGGGTGTGCTAGAGATAAAAACACTTTTCCCTTTTTCATCACTGTATTTTCAAGGACTTTGTTTCATTAGCAAGTTGACCTGGATCTTAACTAATATAATGTCTATGAAGATGACCCCTGAGCTAACCTTCTAAATTTGAAGACCCCAATGAGGGATTTTTCTGTGTCTACCTTAACCTTTGCTGTTCAAAAAACAAGTCAGGAATATCAAAAGTGAAAGACAAGAACTCGATATATTACAAAAATATATATTGTATAGTTTGTTGCCGAAATGTTTTCTACAATTCATTTCTATGTGTTAATACATTAAAATGGCTGGTGTTTATGGAGTGTGTGATATTAGATTCTGGACTAAGCACTTTACATGGATTATTTTAAGTCTCATCAAAGTTCTATAAAGTTAGTACTTTTGTTAATCTTACTCTATAAATAAGGAAAACAAGGCTTAGGACTTTAAGGAGTGAATAGTTGCCAGGAATTCAAACCAGGCAACTGATTGGTGAGCCTGTGCTCCTGATCCCCACATGGCACTGCTGAATATATTTCATTCTGGAAACATTCTTGATAGTTGATGGTCACATCTAAACATTTTTAAAGAAAGACACTGTGCACTTGACCTAAAACTAAATCTTTAATTAAAACATTATTTTATGAAAAAATTTTGACTAATTTAGATTTTAAAGATTTTTAAATTCAGGATTAAAACCACCCATCCTGCGAGGACAATGTTCCTGCACGAAAGCATCACCACCAACTCATTCCCATGAGTTTTTCCTTTTACTGAGGGCTTTTCCACAACTCAGACTTGGGGCTGCCGGGCAGTGTTAGTCTCAGACTCTTCTCTCTCCAGGGATTCCCTGACAGGATCCCTTGTCTACATATCAACACCACTGTCCATTCAGTGCACACAGGTGGCAATACTTTTTTCTTTGCTTTTCAAAAGAAATATTCACAGCAATTTATTATTGGCTCTCTTTTATTTCCTCTTCAGTCTTCTGCTGAGAGCTATGACTTCTATCCACCAGCTACGAGTCTGAACAAATTCACTCTCACTCAAGTTTCCAGTTCCAACATCCCAGAGTGGAAGGGAAATCCTACATCACAAATTTCAAGATCTCTGGTCAGTTCAGGTAGATAGTTTGACTTTTAAAAAAAAAATTTAAAAAAATGTTTTTGAGATAGGGTCTCTCTCTATCGCCCAGGCTGGAGTGTAGTGGTGTAATCATGACTCACTACAGCCTTAACCTCCCTGACTCAAGCAATCCTCCCACCTCAGCCTCCTGAGCAGCTGGTACCACAGGTGTATGCCACAGAACCTGGCTGCTGCTGCTGCTTCTTCTTCTTCTTCTCCTTCTCCTTCTCCTTCTTCTTCTCCTCCTTCCTCTCCTCCTTCCTCTCCTCCTTCCTCTCCTTCCTCTCCTTCCTCTCCCTCTTCTTCTTCTTCTTCTTCTTCTTCTTCTTCTTCTTCTTCTTCTTCTTCTTCTTCTTCTTCTTCTTCTTCTTCTTCTTCTTCTTCTTCTTCTTCTTCTTCTTCTTCTTCTCCTCCTCCTCCTTCTCCTCCTCCTCCTCCTTCTCCTCCTCCTCCTCCTCCTCCTCCTCCTCTTCTTCTTCTCCTTCTCCTTCTCCTCCTCCTCCTCCTCCTCCTCTCCTTCTCCTTCTCCTCCTCCTCCTCCTCCTCCTCTTCTCCTTCTCCTCCTCCTCCTCCTCCTCCTCCTCCTCCTCCTCTTCTTCTTCTTCTTCTTCTTCTTCTTCTTCTTCTTCTTCTTCTTCTTCTTCTTCTTCTTCTTCTCCTCCTCCTCCTCCTCCTCCTCCTTCTTCTTCTTTGTAGTAGTAGTAGTAGTAGTAGTAGTAGTAGTAGTAGTAGTAGTAGTAGTAGAAGTAGAGACAGGGTCTTGCTGTGTTGCCCAGGTTGACCTTGAACTCCTGGGTTTGAACAATCCTCCTGACTCAGCCTCCCAAAATGTTGGGATTACAGGCATTAGCCATCATGCCCAGCCTAATTTGACATTTAAACACATTTGTAGATTTTTCAGTTGTTCATGATTTTTCATTTTTTTTTAAGTGATAAAGAAGCATCTCTTGCTTTCATGTTGGCTCTGTAGATAATTGCCTTTCTCTGGCAAATCTCCAGTCACTCAATGACCACAGAATTATGACATGTTAGATTTTGGCAAGAAAATAAAGATCTTATGTATTAACCTAGAGGTTGGCAAACCTTTTCTGCAAATGGCCATCTATTAAATGTTTTTGGTTTTGTGAGCTCTAAGACCTCTGTTGGAACTACTTAACTTTACCATTGTAGTGTGAAAACAATCATAGACAATACATAAATGGGTTCCAACAAAACTTTGTTTACAAAAACAGGTTGCTTGCATGTCTGGCCTGCAAGCTGTAGTTTGCTGACCCCTGAACGAGAGACTTAGTGCTGGAGCAATTTGTACAGATACTACTATCATTCCCATTACAGAGAGAAAGAAGTTGAGGTGGAGGAAAGCTATGTACTTTACCCAAGGAGGACACACAGACAGTAAGAAGACGAACCAGGAGGTTGATAGCAAAGTCTGTATGTTTAACCATTATGCTGTAATGTGTCTGCAGTATGTAGAATATAATATTTATTGTTTAAAAGTATGCCATATCATTTCATTAATTACTTTCTTCTTTTCAGCTACAAATATTCTCTGAAAATTAAAAATTAAGCCTACATTGGAAAGCCAAAGCGGACATATCACGAGGTCAGGAGTTTGAGACCAGCCTGGCCAACATGGTGAAACCCCGTCTCCACTAAAAATACAAAATATATCTGGGCTTGGTGGTGGGCGTCTGTAATCCCAGCTACTGGGGAGGCTGAGGCAGGAGAATCGTTTGAACCTGGGAGGCAGAGTTGCAGTGAGTGGAGATCTCGCCATTGCATTCCAGCTTGGGTGTCAGGGGAAGACTCCGTCTCAAAAAAAAAAAAAAAAAAAAAAATAAGCCTACATTATTTTCGTAGCAAAAAAAGCTCACTTTTAAAGTCATGGACTTAAATTAGACACAGTGTACCCAATCGTTGACTTCCTTCTGTTTCCTAACAGAACTCTCACTACACTCTCCCACACTACCAATTCACGTGTTTACGGGTGCTGACTCTGCTTCCAGTTGCAGGGGGGAGGCCTGATTAGTTTAGGGAAATCCTATCCTCCATGTCAGTGACTGGGCACGTGACCCAGTTTGAACCAATGAGAAATGGGCATACAACCCAATTCGGGCCAATGACAAATGGACTTCTGGGAAAGTCCTTCATTGCTCTTAAGTCAGAAGTTCCTGAAGAAATCTTTTCTTTCTTCCTTCAAGGAATAAATGAGGAGATTGTGGGCTCAAATACATCTTAGCAGTCATCTTACACCGATGAGACAACAAGTCTTAAGATGAAGCTATCCTGTCAGCAGAGTGGAGAGAGGGGAAGAAAACCATGGTTTAATGAGATTGTCGAGACCCTGGTCTGGCCAACCCTGAATGCTGCTGTTACTAGAATTCCAGACACATGAGCCAGTGAATATCTTTATTGTCCGAACCTATTTAAGTTGGTTTTCTGGTTACTTGTTGCCAAAAGCAGAATTATGTGAAGAATCCAATCCAGAACAATGCTTTTGCTTTAGTAACTGAATATTTTAGGCAATTTCTTTTTAGCAAATAGTTAAAATAATTGCTTCTGTACTCCAGTCCACTCCATAAAAATACCTGTTATAAGTCTTAATTTCAAATTTTTAAGAGTTAGAACAGAGTGGTAATATGATCTCTGCTTTTTCCAGACCACAAGTTTACTGCCTCATATATACCCTCTACCAAAAAAAAAAAAAAAAATACTAGGTGTTGATAACGAATTAAGGGAGTCAGGACCATGAAACCAATCTTCCCTGTCCAGTGAATGAAAGGATTAAGAGTACTTCCAAGCAAGTACATATTTTGCTACATTTAAGGACAAATCCAGCTGGTCTTTGATTTACTAACATCTCCACAATGACGCACATATTCTGAAAGATGACCCACTTTCTAGGCATCCAAAGGCCTTGAGAGACTTAAAACCATATCTTGGGTGGAATTCATCCAGGAAAATCTTGGCAACTCCTGTGCCGTGGCGGCCGCCACTATTATTCTTTTACAATAACTTCTAGCTCTATATCTATGCTGAGTTTCTGTTGCCAAAGGGTTACTAAATTTTGCCCGGTCTGAGTCAGACACACAAAAAAACCAAAATGCTATGCCAGGTTTAAAATTAAAAAAAAAAATTGCTTTATTACTCACATACCATTTACATGCACTGTATGATATTTACATATAATTTATGTACAATAAACTCCAGCAATTCTAAGTGCACGCTTTGAAGACTCTTGACAGATATATAGTCTTACACCACTACCACAACCGTGGTACAGACACTTTCCATGATCCCCAAAATTTTCCTTGTGTCTCAGTGAAGTCAGTCCCCTCCACCCACTCTGGGCTCTGGAAACCCAGATCTGCTTTCTATCATGACAGTTTTGCTTTTTCTAGAATTTCATAGAAACAGAATCAACAGTGTCTCACTTGGCATCCCATTTTGTCATACCTTTTGTGCCATCTAAATGGGGATGCTAGTTTTGATTTGAAGCAAAGGGAGAAAAGGGTGATGTTCTGGGTAACACTAGCTGTTCGGAGGCTTGTTGCCTAGTATCAACACACTACTCATAGGAAAAGGTATTGCTCAAGGTTAAACTGCAGAGGTTAGTTTCCTTGTAATTATTTAATGAGCTGAATTTCTACTTGCCCTATTCATCGCTTTGATTATCTTTTAATTCTGCCAAGACTGTGTTTTCCATCAACAATGATGTACTCTATATTAAAAGAACACTTTATTCATCTTTCTTTGATTAATTCAGCTCTCTTTGCAATTCTTGCTGGTGAAACATTTCTTCAAGTTGACATTTTAATTTAAATTGCCAAAGAAGAGAAAGACATTATAAATAATCATCTGTTATAAATACGGTGTTCAGAACTCCCCACATGGAGTACTGGTCTCAGAGTAAAAAAAAAAGACAGTCAGGGTCAGGTCAGACATGTGGTATTCTACTCAGAACATTTTTTTACTAGCATGTTATTTAAACTATTTGAGCCTTAGTTTTCTCATCAGTAGCAGGAGAATAATAATATTCAATTTTATTATTTCAGTATTATTATCAAATATTATTCATTTATCAAATCACACCTTATTAGTTTTGAAAATTCATTTAAGTAACCCATCTATATAGATACACAGATATGTGTACATATACACAGATACATACACGTGTGTGTATATATACATATATGCAACTATATACACACACACACACCTGGCACACAATATGTCATATTCAGTAACAGAGGCTGTCAACGTTAATATTGTGTTTTATAACATTTGAGAGTTACTTTATTTCCAGGTGATAATTCACCCAGCAATTTTTCCTTTAGTAATTAGTAGCTAATGCTTTAATACATAAAGGGAGATGCTTTTAAAGGTCCTCAGATAAAGAGAATGGTTGCTCTGCCTTATTTTTTAAGAAATGGATTTCTTTTTATGTTGAATTTTCTTAAATATACCAGATGTATTTAATGTTGATTTGGAACTGCGGATCTACCAGGATTAAGGCAGGGTAATTTTTCATGAATGTGCACGCTGGCAAACACCACGTACGGAGCCTTGCAACTCAAAGTATGACCCACAAGTCAGCAGCGTCGGTCTCTCCTGGGAGCCTGCTGAACAAGCCTTGCCCCAGATCTAGAGAGAAAATCTGCATGTTAACCACATCCCCAGGAGGCTAGCATGAGAAGCACTAAGAGTCAAGGAACAGTAATCCCACCTCATCGGTTCACTCACATTGTTTACTTCCAACTGGGGCTCTGGGTGCAGAAATGTGAGTCCTCCCAGGTTTAGGAGGGAGAAATACATTTACCAGCAGGGTCTACTATGGGCAGCGGGAAGGCGACAGTGTTTGTAGCTGCTTGTCTAGCCTTGTGATTTTGTCTGGTTGTTCTCAATAAGAGACTTCTTCATCAGTTGTTGTATTTCACAAGGAAAGATGACACCGATAAGAAAGAAAACTTATCTGCTCTTGAGTCTAATACTGTGATTTATTCGGTGAATGTGTCATCACTAGTTCCCTAAAGGTTCTGCTCTCTAGAAACGTTTCATCTCTAAGAAGTCTGTGTCAATAAAATGTTATTTGAGGTCTTTGGGCTTACCGATTGGGGGAACCAGAAACCACTTTCAAAAGTTAAAGTATCCATTGGTCTTACAGACAAGCATCAGGAACCAGAGGGCCTGGTGGGGCTGGGAGGAAGCTCGGCAGTGACAGCTGAGGTGCTCATGTCCTTCCATCTCACTGCCCAGTGGATAATAAGCTCATTAGTCAGAATAGGACCAGCCCAGAATGGCCAGGAGTAAGCATGTCATGTTACAGAGCTGTAGCCAGCTTCTAGGGGAAAATAGCACTATCTGGTACCCATAAAAGAGAATTTTCCAAATTACCTGTAGTACTGTGGCAAGTTTTGAAAACCTGCTTATCCTTTAAAACAAGAGTAGATAAAATATTTACCATGCAAGAGCATTTATGATGGAGAAATATTCCGTATTAAAATTATCATGAATGTTTGATATTTATTAAAGTAGTTAAAAATAAATCCCAGGCCTCTGAACCAGTGCTGTCTAGTAAGAATATAATGTGAGCCACACACGTACATTTACATTTTCTAGTGGCCACATTAAAAAACATAAAGAGGAACAGGGGAAATGAATTTATAATACATTTCATGTAATCCAATGTATCCAAAACGTGATCATTTCAAGGTGTAACCAATATGAAATTATTCATGAGGCATTTTATACCCTTCGCTTCCTGTTAAATCTTTGAAATCCATTGTACAGTTTGCTTGACAGCACATCTCAGTTCAGACTTGCCACATCTGAAGTGTTCAACTGTACATGAGTCTAGGAGCTACCGTGCTGCACCGAGCGAGTCTGGTCACCTGCAGCCCAGGTGGCTCTTTCATTGAGACACTCCATGGAGAAGATATTTTATTCCGTTAGCTCGAGTTGGCCTGAAAGAGTGCCCCAGTCCCCCACCTCCTAGATGACTGGGCATGCTGCCCAGAACAGCAAATGGGCCTCTATCTGTGCAGTCCCAGGAGGGACCCAGAGGGCAGCCTCAGTACTGGCAAAGGTTAACGGATTGCAGCTGTGGGTCACATGTTGGAACATTTCTTCATTTCTCAAAAGCAATGCTGGGAGGGTTTTATTTTTATTTTTTGTTTGTGTGTGTGGGTGGGGGGGGGAGGAGAGCCTATTGATGTAAGAGGAGAAAGAAAAAAAGAGAATGTACTCTCAGTTCTAAAACTCTAACTCTAAAGGCTCAGAAATTAAGGGAATATGCATCAAAACTTGTGTGGACTGAATCCAACATGTCATCGAAAGCTCCAGCAGCACCTATGCCAGCAGTCATCACAGAAACAGAAAGGTTCTAAATATCACATTTTTGAAATGCCCAGTGCCTGAAACTATGGTAGCATGTATGGATACACAAAATTTTAAGTTCCATGTAGAGGCAAATTGAGTGTCTATAAGACACTGGTCAGCCAAAGTTGTTTTGAAGAGAGAGAAAAAGAGAGTTTGAGTGAAGAAAATCCTCTGCTTTATCGCAAGTAAAAATCAAAACCACACACTCCTGCCAAGAACAATTCTTATCATCACTTCTTCTCAGTCTTCTGAATGCTTTGGGAATTATTTCAACAGGAACATGGTCTTTAACATCAGCATCAGTAACGTATGAGTTCATCAGACCACCTGTCCACTAGCCAGCTGAGGGAACTGTTCCAGCCGTTAGGTGTGGGCAGGATTCCAGGATCACTGCAACCTTGTCCCGCTAGATTCCTAGGAGGTGTCTCCTGCTGGGGCCTGGGCATAGAAGGCCCTCCCCACACTGTCCTGGGTTAGCAGAGCTTTCTGCACAGGTCAAGGACAGCCAGGGTGACATCAGCCCCAGTCACTGAGTGCTCAGAGAAAGGGTGACTGGGGCAAGTCCCGACTACATTCTCAAAGAGCCAGTAGCTGGGACTTGATGCCGCCTATATTCCTCCAGCCCTTTTCTCAGGAAAATGGAGCCTTCCCTCGTTTCCTGCATTTTTCCTGCATGTTCTCTTGGCAAGCCGGCAGTGGGGTCTTTGCGTTGCCCTCAACCTTCCCCCATCAGCTCGGGTCACAAGAATCTCTTCCATCGCTGCATGCTCAGGGTGCTTTGTCTTCATCCTGGCTCTGACCTGGTCCCTGCCTGCTGGAAGAGTCCTGACTGCCCTTCGATTTCTTCTGTTTTCCATGTGCTCCAGTGAAGTTACAAAGAATCTCACCAGTAACTAGAGATGTGCAACTCAGTGCTTTCACTGAGGGGGCTGGAAAAGTTAGGAAACTGGAGCATACTAAATATAGATGTGGACAATAGGGACCCACAGGTCCCACTAGTGGGGTAGACACAGAAAGCAAGCTGGTGTTATTCAGGGTACAAAGCTTGCCCGCACACCAGGACCCAAGGGATCCGCTTCTAGGCCTTGAACTCCATGGAGAACATTACACAGGTCAGAAGAGGACATGTATGAAAACACCGATCACAATTATTGAAGGCAACCCAGGTGTCCATCATTAGGAAGATGGAGACCAGAGGCACAGCAGGTGTGGCCTACTGAAAATCACACGACAGTTGGAAGCAATGCACTCACACACGAACAAGTTGGATAGACACTTAAAACACATAGTTGAGTGAAAAAGTAAGAAATACAAGGTCTGGAGTGGCACGATGCCATTTGTATCACCTGAATACACACAGCACGCTCCACTTCATAAGGACACATTAATAGCAAACACATAAATCAGACACATTAGAGTGGAAACCTACCGAGGGGAGAGTGGGGATAGAGGAGGAAGGGGAGAAGAAAATCAAGCAGGACATGAGATGAGTGTTGCACAGCCCAGTGATGCCTGAACCATGCACAGAGTCCTAAGTAACCCAACTCTGTACCCCTCAGAAAACAAGAACCAAAACCACTTAGTCTAAGTGACTAAGAGTCCCTTAGATGTCATCTTGGAATTTCCTCCATTTTCAGTGCTTCCAATTTGTCAAATATCCAAATTTTGCCTTCCTTATGTAGCTCAGACAAACTTTGGTTTCGTCTGAAAATGCTGAGAAATATTCCAGAGAAAGTCAGGTATAGTTGAAAAGTTTGAAGATCAGTGTAGATGCACCTCAAAATAAATATCACAGTCATTTAATGAGTTTTGGAGTTTGTGGGTTGCTTACTTTTCTGGTTCTTGATTTGCAGAATATTTTCTGCATATGGTAACTCATTTTTCACTGGTACATCCTTTATGCTGCTTAAGGCAGAACGTTTAGAGATAGCTGAGATTCTCTTACGTAGCAGCCATAAGCGAGTAACACATGCTATCTCTGGAATTCCAGTCCTGAATATTGCTGACAGCGAAACATGTTGTGTCTCATGGCTGGTCTCTGGGCCATGGTAATTAATCTGCATTAATGTTATATTGTGTTCACTATTTATTCAACTTTGAACTGTGACTTGATTTATCATATTCCAACAAATATATAGACTAGTTTCCATAATTAATAACTGTCCTTACCCTACCTAGATTTCAATGTGAATGTCTATGTGTACTTCAATCAAAATTAAAACACACTGTGGTGATTTCCAGACATTGCATATAGGACTCAATCTACTCTTCAACTTCAGGTTTAGTTGTATTGTGCATATCTATATGATGAAACAAGTATAGTTAAATAAAGACCTATTATTAGTAGGGAGAGATGGAAAACAGCTCAAAAAGAAAAAAGGAAAAAGGAAAGCAACCATAGAGGATTAGAGATAATAGAAGGCATCTTAAATGCGTGTGGGGAGACATTTTTGAAAGTGAACATTGCACAGAGGTTATTTTAAAAATAGATGCCTTGAATGCAGCGCCCAGTAACTATCTGCTGAATAAATGGAGGAATAAATGAAGATAAATGACTGCTACATTGTGTATATCCATACACTTTTGTTTCTGGGACAACCTCATGTCAGTGACATTAAAATAGTTTTTCAAAACATGTGGTGATCAAATAAGAATTCTGTGATTCAGTTTTTAATGTGAAAAATTTTTCACTGCAATGATTAATACTCAACTTGTTTAAATTTAGAGGTTGGCTATTTCTAGACAACAAAATGTACCAAGTTGTTTACAGAATTGTGGAAAGAAAGGGGATGGCAGCAGTCCTACATGAAGTTGATACTATATTTCACTCAATTGACATCAAAAACCTGTCTCCTGCTAACTTGAGAGCAGCCTGTGTCAATGCAGAGTATAAACTGTTATGAACTGCAGAGGGAATACCTGAAATATCTTTAGAAAAATGTGTCTAGGTCACATCTCAAAGAGAAGTGTGTAAGCCTGGCTGAACACACATACTAATCAAAACATGTGTGTAAGTATTCAATCTCTGTTTCACTCTGTGCCATAAAAATAATTGTGCTGAGTATTCCATAAGCCTTCCTCAGTCTTCCTCAAGATCTAAACTACTTGTGATGTGTTGACTCTGAAATGTAAGCCAGAAAAGGCCAAGATTCATCTTTGAGAGACAGGCAATTGGGAACCGTGGTACTCAACCCATCCTATGCACCTTTGAGAGACAGTAGGCAGCTGGGAGCCATAGCACTCAATCCACCCTACTTAACATGTAGAATTTGTCCCTAAGGTCAGTGGAAGATAAAAATATAATGAACTCAGGAGTATTTTATTGAATGAAAGAAATGAAGAGATCCTAGAAGTTGCTATCATGAAGTTTATGTATGTGTGCATAAATTGCATAAACATATGTATGTATGTAAGACTCTCAGCAACAGGTAGAGACACCTTACTTGTGCTTACAGTGACTCATCCTTTTTGAGCATGAGGACGTCTGATTAATGTCAAAAAAATTTAAAGATTGCCCACATGACAGGAATTATGCTCTTCACTTCTGTTCTTTGAGACCACATAATGACACAAATTTACTATGATTTAATAACACTTTTCAATTTATTATTGGTTATTAATTATAACTGTATTTAATTTTATCTGAAGAAAGTACATTTTTCTAATCCAAGATGTATTATTAGTTCATTCAACAGACAAGGCTTGGTTGCTGATGGTTTGTGGACCTTTGCAATAACTCCATAGTCCCTAGGATCTGTGGCCCACTGGGACAGATTCCTTTATCAACTCCAGGACTGAGGTTACAGTGGCTGGGAGACAGGAATGTGTAAACAAGAACATCCAGGATTCCCTGTCTGCTCACCCTCCATGTTCATCACTAAAGAAGGTGACAAAGTTTTGCTGTTACACCAAAGATTTCTGTAGCAGGAAAACATCCTTGGTTCTGGCCGTTTTCCCTAACACCATCTAAGCTCTTCTGCAAAGGCTAGAGGGATTTCATCACCAATTAACACCTCCTTTATTCAGACACCTTACAAAGACTTTGTCTCAATCCGTTTGCCTTTCTGTATATGAAATTATATTTCCTTCCCTCAAATAGCACCAAATTCAGAGAAAAAAGAAAACAGAACAGACCTATGTTACTTTTTCCAAACCAAGTTATCTAGCCATCTCTGCATTGCATGGGCCTCATGCTGTTTGTATGACTGGGTGGGTCCCACCATCAGCCCCCACATGAAGACGTGTTGCTATACCAACATAACCCAGGTGTTCATCCACCCATTTATGAGATAGATCTTAATTTTAATTCTTTGTAGGGAAGGGAGGATTGATTCCGTGAAAATCCAGCACCTGATACCTTTTTTATCATCTTCCTGGATGGGACCTCAAGAGATTAAATGACAATGTGTTTTCGCACTTACTTACTGTTTAGTACAATTTCCTCCAGCTTCATCTACATCAAAGGGGCACATCTGTGTACACCGACGTTCAATCTAGTGCTGGGGAATTTAAATGAATTTCATCTACTTCTCGAGCCACGTCTCTCTTCTTACGATTGTTTCATGAAGAAAGACAATTTTCCCGGTGGGTCAAAGGTCTAGCAAGCAGTACTGCCATGGCAACACAGCTCTGGGTTATGAATAACACGGGGACTTCTGCCAGGGTTGCTGGCTGTGCAGAGCTCTGGCAGCTGTATTCATTATTGTCTCCACCAAGGAGCGTGTTCACAGAGAGGAGTATTTTCTCATTTATCCACAGTCAAGAAGCCCAGTAACTTGGATTGCAGAAACTGGTTTTGTTGAACACACAAGAATGGACCAAATGGCAAAGGAGCAAAACATGTGAAGAAGCTGAGCCTCTTCCCTCACACTGTTAGACTGGAAGGATTCCAGAGAGGGTATCAGAAGGCCCTTCCCCAGCAGATGCTTGAAATGGAAAAAGGACAGGCAAACTCACTCCTCTTTTCTGTTAGAGAGGGACACAGAATCAAAATAATAAAATTAGATGCTTACACAACTCCCGAAAAAGAGAACAACCAAGATTAATGGAATAAAACAAGGCTGTGTGGCCGAGGAGTTTTGCCTTGTGTTTTACTTTTGTTTGTAATACTGCCGGGGCTCAGGGTAGGCAGGAAAGAAAGAAATGCTTCTTTGCCTACCAAGGGGTGCTGGAGTAGAAATGGGAAGACTCTTGTTCCTAAAGGGCAAGGGGAAGCCCAGCCTTTGAGAAGGGAAAGGGAGAAGCCCATGCATTTAGATTCATAACTAATCACGAATAACTGAGCAGTTCCCAATGTCACTTTGCAAAGCTCGGAACTCCTGTGTCATAAGCCACGTGGACTGCCAGGATCCCAGTAGTAGTGAGAGAAGAGTCAGTGAGAAAGGAAAGGGCTTTGGCTCTCCCTAACCAAGCAACAGGACTTGTTCCTCCATATGGAGAGGCTAGTTAGGGAAAAAAGGGCTTTGTGTTTTCCATGGGCTGGCCCTGCTGTCTGTGGCCTGGGGACTTGTCTGGGAAATGGGTTGGCAGCAGCCGTCTCTAGGAAGGGCAAGTCCAGTCATCAAGACAGCATCAGCATCTTGCTTTAAGGCCATGGATGTGTGGGGACAGGACAGAAACCTGCCTTCTGAGGATGAAGCAGGCAGGAATTAAGCAGGGCCAGAACCATAGTTGAATGGGCAAGGACTCAGGACCAGATGAAGAACTGGGGGAGACACGAGGCTCTGAGGAGGAAGGGGCGGGGGAAGAAAGAGGAAGCCTAGCAGGCAACTCGACAGGCTCAGCAACCTGCCCCCAATCCCAGGAACAGCTGGCAAGCAGATCCCAGACCCATCCTCCAGTCGGGCGGGAATCCCGTGTCTTCTCCTAGGCATCAGGGCCCATGGGGTGGGCAGAGAGGACTTGTGATGCCTGCAAGTGTAGACCTTAGGAATCATCCTCTGAGCATAACTGGGGAGACGAGGACTGACCCAGTCATGGAGGAACCAACTCTACCCAGTTTGCCTGAGACATTTTTTGGTGTTAGCTCTGAAACTCCCAACTCCCCAGCCCTGGGCAAACAGTTGGCCACCCTGCTGGACACTGCCTGAGTCCCTCTGTTGTCCTGGGTTCTGTAAATACACTCACTCTTTAGCAATATGTCCTCAGACACCAGAATTGATTGTGAGGACTGAACGTAGGAAGTTTATGGGACCGTAATGCGGAATGCTTTCCTTTCCCAGTTCCGATTAACAGTTTTCAAGCCCTAACTTGTACAGCAGAGATAGTTAAGATTTTGATAAAGGCATGACCCAATTATTTATTTTCCCAGAGGAAATCTGGAAGATGAGTTTGGGTGAGTAGGGGGAAAGGCCCTGACTCACCACGGTTCCTTGTGCACAATGCTGCTCTCTGATGAGGCACCCCAGAAGTCTGCCTAGCCTGTTCCAAGGCTGCAATCTCACTCCTTAAAGCACCTTTAAATTGAATTTCCAATTCAATTTAAATTCAAGTAAAGCTGTAGGAGAACATCCTCCCCTCAATATCTCTCCAGGTTGAATGACAGCCCACTGACCCGGGCGATGCCAGGCTGAGTTTCCTTTTGTGGAAGGAAATGAGTGCTGGGCACCATGCTTGAGAAAGGACGTTGGGGGTCTTGACATGCTATGGATGGAACCGTTCACTGGTACAGTCTTTATGGCTATTTCATTGTAGCATGAACAGTTTTCTTATTTTATGCCATATAGTCTTGTTTTCAAAAAGTTAAAGACATGGAAAGTAAAGAAATGCATTTAAATACACACCATTTCTAGAACTCAGGCTATTTTTTTAAATAGGAAGTATTATTAAATTAATTATTGGCTACAAAGGTCCATTCTGTGTTGAGTATGTCCAGTGTCCTAACATATTTTTATGCATTCAGGCATATTCTAAGTTAAAGTGAGTGTGATGGTACACATACTACAGTTATCATTTTTATGAGTCATTTTGAAGATGAGAGCTTTGCTGGTAGAATTGGCACCATTCATCCTGTAAAAGGAGAGGAGGAAGACTTAGCCTCTCGGGAGAAAGCTCTGGATGGGTTCCCGGTGACTTTCTTTCCAATAACTGTTTTTGAGACTTTCTTTGTTTTTAAGACTCACGCCTTTCTCATTCCAACACTGGTCTGCCTTAGAGATCCCTCAGGTACTCCCTGTGCCTAAACTATGTTCTCTGGATCTTTTGAAATGAATTCCCCGAAGAGAGATTTCAAATCTGAAGTCTGAGATTACAACTAAACACAATTAACGAAGACAGCAGTAACTGAACTGAAATCAGCTAAACACAACAATTAACGAAGACAGCAGTAACTGAACTGGAATACCACCATCCCCGATGGGCTCCAAGCAAGTTGGAATCACAGTGTGGTTCCCCTTTTGAAAAAACAAAAATTATGTTTATAAAAATCCCCCTTTGAAAGGAAATGTCAGAAACAGATATTCCCAAAGCTGGAAAGTCCCTTTCTGTAGCAATATTGGTGTTTGTGTGACCGCTCAACAAATGATAGAAAAGACGGTAGCTATTAAGGTCTAGAAGTCTCCCTGATAACTAAGGTAATAAAAAAAATCCAGCAGGACACTTTCTAATGAGGTTTTAATCTTTTCTATTTTGGAAATATTTCAAACAGTGGTGTGGTATCATTTATATTGATGATGGGGCTAAAGGAATCCCTTTGGAATTGGAAAGCTCAAATTCTGTTCCTGATGTCACATAAACATACCACCATGGGAACTGCCTCAAGCATGTTTATGTGTGAACATGTATTGATATAACATCTAACGTTTTATTTTAAAAGCAGTAGATTCGCTATAAACTATACTTGTGTATCCAAAAAACAAACAAACTACAATCAAACCTTATGGGTTTATTGAGCCAGTATAGGATAAAACATCACTAACAAATATGGGCATATTCAGTTCCGTAGTAACAGAGTCCACTTGTTAGCTAGAATTGTAACTACTATTCTCTATGAGCATATCCCATACAAAGATGAGAGGTATGGGGAGCTGGGGGCAGAGGAGAGGGATCTTTAGGATAAAGGCCTTTAAGATCCTGGGAGGAAAAAGCAAACCAAAATTGCTGCCACAGTTACTACCTGTGTAGCTGCATCACCTAGGTCAGTATAGTGACAGTGGCTGCTCACTCAGTGTTGACACAATCGGCTATTGTATTGGTCAGGGTTCTCCAGAGGGACAAAACTAATAGGATCTATGTATATAGGAAAGGGAGTTTATTAGGAGAATTGGCTCACACGATCACAAGGTGAAGTCCCACGATAAGTTGTCTGCAAGCTGAGAAGGTAGGAAGCCAGGAATGGCTCAGAGTCCAAAAGCCTTAATAGTAGGGAAACCAACAGTGCAGCCTTCAGTCTGTGGCCAAAGGCCCGAGAGTCTCTGGCAAACCACTCATGTAAGTGCAAGAAGAACCTGGAGTCTGATGTCCAGGGACAGGAAGCATCCAGCATAGGAGAAGGATGAAAGCTATAAGACTCAGCAAGACATCCTATCTCACCTTCTTCTGCCTGCTTTGCTCTATCCACACTGGCAGCCACCTGGATGGTGCTCACCTACATTGAGGGGAGGCTTCCTCTTCCAGTCCACTGACTCAAATGTTAATCTCCTCTGGCAGCACCCTCCTAGACACGCCCAGAAACAATACTTTCCCAGCTATCTAGGCATCCTTCAATCCAATCAAGTTGACACTTCACCATCAGAGCTATTGATAAATAATGCTGCATAACAGTCATCGATCTTAGCAGCATAGAATAGTAAGCATTCATTTATCTCATGTGTTTGTGGGCTGGATGGGGCCTGCTAGTGTAGGTTCCAGGAAGCTTTGCTAGGTCAGCTCCATTCTGAATGTCTCTCAGCCTCCTTCCGGGCCCATAGGTGAGCCTGGGAATTTCTCCTCATGGTGATGGCTGAGGTGCGGAGATAAAAGCCCAACCACACAAGCACATTTCAAGCTTCTATTGCATCACATCTAGCAACCCGCCACTGGCCAAAGCAGGTATCACGGTCAACGCCAGCATCAAAGGGCAGGAAGGCCACTGCACCTATCATGAGGCCAAAGCAATTTCATTGCCACGCCCAACATCTACAGAGCCAGGGAGTATTTTCATCCCTTGGAAATGAGAGAGAAAATGTGAATCTTCCCAAACAGTAATTTAATCTATCCCAATCCCTCACTTCTGCATCACCAAAATATGTGTCAAACCCTACTCTGGCAATTAAACTAGTAATATGATCAATTGCATTAGTTAGCTTTGGCTGCAAGAACAGATACCCGCAAATCCCTGCAGTACATACAGACACATTGAGCAGCAGTTTAGTGGGGAAACAAATTTTTCTTGGCCATGTCCCATACAGCTGCTGCAGTTCTGCTCCAGGCTGCAGCTCTTCTTCCGAGACCCACTCTGAAGGAACAGCACCGATTTGGGGTCTGCTGTTCTTGTGGCAGGAATTCATGACGCCTCTCAAAGCTTGTGCCCTGAATTGATATTCTGCTACTTCTACTCCTTGGGCCCAATCAAGTCAGGTGGATAAGCCTAACACTGGGTGGGGACATATATTGCCCACAGAGAGATACTGTTGTCAGTCATGTGGCAATGGGTGGGGTCGGGATGTAAAATCCTTTTACAGAGAAGTGAATAGTTGAGAGGATTAATACAATGTATCACAGATAATAGTGTGTTCGGAATTGGTGGGTTCTTGGTCTCACTGACTTGAAGAATGAAGCCGGGACCGGTGAGTGTTACAGTTTCTAAAGATGGTGTGTCCGCAGTTTGTTCCTTCAGACGTTCAGATGTGTCTGGAGCTTTTTCCTTCTGGTTGGTTCGTGGTCTCGCTGTCAGAAGTGAAGCTGCAGGCCTTCCTGGTGAGCGTTACAGCTCTTAAAGGCAGCGCGTCTGGAGTTGTTCGTTCTTCCCATCCCAGTGGATTCCTGGTCTCACTGGCTTCAGGAGTGAAGCTGCAGACCTCCCCGGTGAATGTTACAGCTCATACACGCGGCATAGACCCAAACACTAGGCAGCAACAAGATGTATTGCAAAAAGCAAAAGACCTAACGCTCCACTGACTGCAAGATGACCCCAGCTGGTTGCCACTGGCTGGCTCGGGCAGCCTGCTTTTATTCCCTTATCTGGCCCCACCCACATCCTGCCGATTGGTCCATTTTACAGAGAGCTGATTGGTCTATTTTACAGAGAGCTGATTGGTCCATTTTGACAGAGTGCTGATTGGCCCGTTTACAATCCTTGAGCTAGACACACAGTCACAGAGAGCTAGTTAGCTAGCTAGAGTACCAACTGGTGCCTTTTACAAACCTTGAACAAGACACAGAGTGCTGATTGGTGTATTTACAAACCCTGAGCTAGACACAGAGTGCTGATTGGTGCACATACAATCCTCCAGCTAGATATAAAAACTCTCCAAGTCCGCATCCGGTTCGGAGCCCAGCTGGCTTCACCCAGTGGATCGTGTGCCAGGGCTGCAGGCAGAGCTGCCCACCAGTCCCGAGCGGCGCCTGCACTCTTCAGCCCTTGGGCTGTGGATGAGACTGGGCTCCACGGAGCAGGGGGTCGGGCCCATCGGGGAGGCTCAAGCCTCGTGGGAGCCCACTGCAGGGGGAGGAACTCAGACATGGTGGGCTGCAGGTACCGAGCCCTGCCCTGCGGGGAGGCAGCTAGGGCCCCTGGAGAATTTGAGTGGCGCCTGCGGGCCGGCACTGCTGGGGTACCTGATAGCAACCTCCGCAGCTGCTGGTCCTGGTGCTAAGTCCCTCACTGCCCTGGGCCGGTGGTGACGGCCTTCCGCTCAGTGTGCGGCCTGCGGAGCCCGCACCCACCGGAACTCACACTGGCCCGCCAGTGCAGCACGCAGTCCCAGTTCCCGCTGGCGCTGCCCGGGTTCCCGCCCGTGCCTCTCCCTCCACACCTCCCGGCAAGCAGCGGGGGTGGGGGGGCTCCGGTCTCAGCCAGCCCAGAGAGGGTCTCCCACGGTGCCGTGGCGGGTTGAAGGGATCCTCAAGGCTGCCAGAGTGGATGCTGAGGCCAGAGGCTGAGGAGGCGCTGAGAGTGAGGGCTGCTAGCACCTTGTCACCTCTCAATAGCAGTTCATGCTTACATGAAACTATCTCAGCTCTCCATTACTCACCAATAGACCAAGTCTACTACCACCAGATGTGTGGGCACTCTGAAGTACTTGCCCATTCTTTTTTATTTTGATGAGCACACCGATTCAGTACCTGGAGCAATGGCCATATGCTCAGATAAGCATTGTTACTCAATCCATTATTCATGCTTGCACACAGTACTGTTACTTGTCTATCATATGAGAGTGAAAAGTTGAAGTGAATGGTTAGTGATCAGGTGTAAGGCAAGAAACAGGACACTACAAGTAACAAGCAGGAATAATGTCAAACTGATACCAAAGAAAAATTTCACATTTACTGCACCGTAAAAGAACTTTGCATTATGAGCAAAACAGAGGGTGTGCCCAGGGCAGAAAACAGTTCTCTTTCTTGACATGTTCTCTGGGGTCAGTGGAAGATTGTGGATGCTCCTGAAGACATTGTGAGACACTGTCATGTTGTAGGTGTGCCTGTGCTGTCATTATTGTAGACTTACCTATAATTTGCTTTTTTTTTTTTTTTAAGCAAGCCTTAAAAATTATCGTATGCAAATGCTGAAAGGCTGAGAACCACCAGACTAGGTGTCTAAGCTAATCCTCCTTCTGCACTGGGTAACTACCTACTGCTTAAAATTCTACCCATCCACTAATTCTCTTTAATTTCTACCTAACCTCCTAGGAGCTCAAGCCACTGAGCTGTTTTGCATTGGTTTTTGATTTTGGGATTTTTCCTTTTAGTGAATAACAGTTATAGTGTTTGTATGTTCAGAGAGCCTGGACCCTGATCACCTGTATTTATCCCTGCTAGTGCTAGCTATCTCTTCAACAAAGCCAGAGGCCAGCCAGAAACCTTGGCAAATGGAAGCCTAGGAACAAGTGAGACAGAGACAGAGTTTGCCTACCTATGAAAGGAGTAATGTCCATGTGAACTGTAACTGAGATGATTTGCAGGATAAACAACCCTCAAAATGTGCCTGATTCAATGTCGGATCAAATATATCATACTGTTTTCCTCTCATATTTTCCCTTCACTTACTAAAGCTCTGGGGATTGGTGTAATCTTAGTTTGTAGTGAATTTAGCTTATCTGTACTATGGAACATCCTTGGGTAGATTTAAGCTAGGTCCTTAGGTTCTCCTAAATATACCTGGACCAGTGATGTCAGCAATGGAACAGGTTGGGGTTGGCAGGTGGCTCTTTTCACAAGAGAACTGTGCTGACTTGCCAGGTCTCCTGGGGCTGCTTTGAATCCAACCATATTCTTTCAGATCCATTCTAACCTTCTCCGCACCCTATAATGGGCACCCTAAGAATGAGGTGGGAATTGAAGAGATCGTGAAGGATGAGGTCATTTACGCAGTGATAACTTGTTCTAAAAGTCAGAAGTTACTGAAGAGAGGTTCTATGAAAAGTAGAAAGAGATTGCTGGGCACTTCTGTCGTGGGTCTGAAGGTCCTGGAGACTGTATCCAGAGAGAGGGATATGGGCTAATGTGAAAGTAACTGTAAACACACAGTTTCAAGGCGATCCTAACATAGACCCGGACAGTATTATTTGAATCACCAAAATATGAGTAATTTATATTGGCTATACTTGTCCTTGAACAAAACCTGTAATGGAATCCTGCTCTGATTTTGGGAGTTGGAGCTCAAGTACAGTGCCTATCCTGCTGTCCAGTGCTTCTGCATCATCACGAGGAGGTTTTCTGCTCAGGATGGTGCTTGTGGGGATATAAGGACCTTTGAGATGGAAAACTATGACGTGGCCCATAATGTGGCTGAATTCTGCTCTTAGCAATGTGTTTTAAACTTAAATGTTAAATCTTTCTCTTGAAGATAACACTTTGCTTTTCTGCTTATGCTTATGTACAATTAAAAAGATTAAAGATGGGTAGGTTCGGTTTGAAGACATTTGTTTCAAAAACCAAAGCTCCCTTGGATGTGAGACTGGAACTTACAAAATGAGACTGGAAAATCTCATCATGCTAAAGAGCAAGGAAATATTCAGAAGCTACTAGAGGGTGTCAGACTCCGTATAAGCTCCATCTGCCCAAAGATGGAGCAATTTGAGCATCCAAAGGGATACTCAACAAAATAACTGCTAACATGGTTTGGCTGTGTCCCCACCCAAATATCATCTTGAGTTGTAATTCTCATAATCCCCATGTGTCAAATGAGGAACCTGGTGAGAGGTAACTGAATCATGAGGATGGTTACCCTTGTGTTGTTCTCATGATAGTGAGTGAATTCTCATGAGATCTGATGGTTGTATAAGGGGCTTTTCCCCTTTGCTCGGCACCTCTCCTGCCTGCCGCCATGTGAGGAAACACATGTTTGCTTCCCTTTCTGCCATGATTGTAAGTTTCCTGAGGCCTCCCCAGCCCTGCAGAACTGTGAGTCAATTAAACCTCTTTCCTTTATAAATTACCCAGTCTCAGGCATTTCTTTATAGCAGTGCGACAACACACTAATGCAACTGCAAAGGATTGAAACATATAAACTATGTTTAAATAAATACACTCAGCTCATTAATCACTTTGGGAGGATGTAGGGAGCCAATTTATTCTTTGGAAAATAAAAAATGATGCATATGTCTTGTCTTTTCGATATGAACTATATCTCAGGGTCACCAAGAGTTGATGGAAGAAATTAGTCTTTATTTAAGCACTCCAGCGATAAATGAAGAAGTAATGATAAGATGAGAATATTGTCATTTGGCAACCTCTGATTAGTTAGTAAATCCAGGCAGTGATTATCAGTGGCAAGTAATGTTCCAAAAGAAGAGACAAGCGGCCACCAGGTATCTCTTAATGGAAATGTACTAAGCCACTTATGAAGTAGTCTTGCCAGAAATATTAAACTTGAACTTGATTAAGCTCTAGATCTAACTACCAATTGACAGGGAATATAAAAGACAGAGAAACATGTTAAAGGATCCTACAGATATAATCAACAAAATTTAGACTGTAGAAATTCTTCAGGAGAAAAACCCCAGGATTTTTTTTTTTATTCCCAAAGCTGGAATGAAATGAAAAAGAGCAGGAACCTATGGATTAAGTAAACCCAAAGAGATCAACAATTCACAATCCATAACTTCAGGAGGAGTCTAATGCACAAAGATGCTGTGAAACATTGTTGGACAATCAAGAAGGTGGAACACTGACTTGATATTAAGGAATTGTGGCTATTTTTCTTAGGACAATGACATTGATATTAGTTTTATATTTATATTTTATATACCACTGCCCCATCTTTGCTCCCACAATAGGAATCAGTCCCCACAACTGGATCAAAGGTGTGATTACTTGTATTGAATTTTAAGAACCACAGGAATAGTTCTTGCTCCTCATTCAGCAGTGTCCTGAAGATAGTGCACACATAGTTCCAGAGATACCTATTTATTCCTACTTCAGAGGAAAATATCACAAGATGAAATGCTATGATGGCTGGATTGATTCCTATTCAGTGGATGGGGAAACTAGGCGGAGTATAGAAAAAGTAAGATTGATCAGGAGTTGATAACTGCTGAAGCTGAGGGATATGCATAGAGATTCATTAAACTATTTTTTGTATTTTTGAATATGTTTGGAAATTTCCATATTAAAATTAAAATGACTTGGAACCCACTGGATCCCATAGTTCATGATCTCTCATAAACACAGCCATGTGGAACATTGAACTACTTACCTGTTGTCATGATCTCTGTGGTGCTCATGAATAAAGCTGGGTCAGTGGGTCTGTGGGAGCAGCGCTAAACTGTACACTCATGAGATATGTAACAGCAGCTGCTTCGGGGAATCAGACTCGTCTCTCAGTGAGACTCACTATCACACATGACATGCCTGGTTAATCCAACATTATATTTCACAAGCTACCAGCACACAGCTATTTTTTCTACATTCCTTTCTATATCCCTTTCTAGATTCCTTTCTATATTCTTATTTTTCTATATTCCTTTCTAGATGCCTATTTTTCTAGAATACTTTCTATATTCCTATTTTTATCTATTCCTTTCTTTATTCCTATTTATTTTCTATAATGCTACTTTTCTATATTCCTTTCTATATTCCCTTTTTCTATATTCTATATTTAGACCTTTAAATCAATATCTAAACCTTGATGTAGATAATGTACATGCTTACCTCTGGACTATGTGTGCAGTATCTTCAGTATACTGCTGAGAAAAGAGCAGAGATTATTCACTGGATGATTAAAATTGAATACAAATGATCAGATCTTTGACCTGGCTATGAGGACTATAGTCAATGGATGAGTGCAAGCTGGGAAAACAGGTGTATATTATTTTTCCCTAAAAGGAACACACAGCTCAAATGCGCTCACTCAAAGAGTGACAAGGATCAAGGATGGATGAATCACAGTGGTTTAAAAAGACCATGCTTTGTCTTTACCACACATTTTATGATCTGTAAACCTCAAGGTATATCATTAACCTACTTGCACCATTGCACCTGTGACATCTGCTCAGTTGAAACCTTTGGACAAGAGCCTACTGCTTGCCACTTAATATAAGAGAGAGGAAGAAGGCAGAAATCCAAACATACATGACCAAGCTTCAGGGGCTGGGGAGGGGACAATATAACCAACAAAACCCAGTTCTTTTTTAGACAGAATTTTGCTCTTGTTGCTCAGGCTGGAGTGCAGTGGGGCAATCTTGGCTCACTGCAACCTCTGCCTCCCAGGTTCAAGTGATTTTCCCGCGTCAGCCTCCCAAGTAGCTGGCATTACAAGCACTCGTCATCACACCCTGCTAATTTTTGTATTTTTTAAATAGAGATGGGGTTTCACCATGTTGGCCAGGCTCCTCCTGAACTCCTGACCTCAGGTGATCCACCTGCCTCGGCCTCCTAAAGTGCTGGGATTACAGGCATGAGCCACCACACCCAGCCCCAAAACCCAGTTCTTACCAGAAAGTTCTTATCAGAAGGTTCCTATGAAATCAAACTGAATGCTATGAAGAAAACAAAGTTGACAACCTAGTCTTAAATCAAGATTCATATCTTCCAAAAATTATTCTCTAACATTCCTTTTATAACAACCTTTCTGTTACTCTGTAGTCACTTAGTCTTTGGAGCTAAAGCATCGTTATATTTTTCTTTATATGCTATTCTCTATTTAGGGGTTGCTTTAAATATATGTTATATCCTCAAGTGTATATCAAATATTCCAAAGGGCGAAAGCTTTTAATTTTTGTCCCATTTCATTTTCTTTTTATATCTTTTTTAGAGACAGCATCTTGCTCTGTCTCCTAGGTTGGAGGGCAGTGGTGTGATCATGGCTCACTGCAGTCTCAAACTCCTGGGCTCAAATGATCCTCCTGCTTCAGCCTCCCAAGTAGCTGAGAGAACAGGTGTGTGCCACCATGCCCACCTAGTTTTTAAAACTTTCTACTTGTAGAGATGGGGTCTTGCTATGTTGCCCAGGCTGGTCTTGAATTCTAGGCTCAAGCAATCCTCCCACCTCAGCCTCCCAAAGCACTGGGATTATAGGAGTGAGCCATTACACCCTGACCTCCCCCATTTCTTAGTACACTGATGCGGAGGCACCCAAAAAGCCTTTCTTGGAAGAAGGACGGAATGGAGGAAGAAAAGAAGAAAGTGAGAAAGACTAGCATATAGGAGTTTAAAGGCTGAAATATTACATTACTGCTAAAGCTCTGGTATGAATAAACAGATTTTTTTCAGAGCCAAACTTAAAGCTTTAAATTACAAGTCAAAAAAATGTTTTACAGTTTGTGCAATCAAGATGAGTGATTCAACATTATGGGGCTTACAGTAAGTAAAGTATAATAATTCAAGTAACTTGGTGCAATTATTAAAATAGGTACTGAAATGATCAATTAGCCTTGCCTATAATGCTAATACAGCTTCATAATCATTTCTTCTTTAATATGTCCTATGATTTTTCCCAAGATTTTTTTTCAGTTAAGTCATATTGAAAATGATTTCCCAGATGTTTGATTGTGTTTGTGTGTGTGTGTATACACACACACTCTATATACATATACATTTTCTATATATATATTTTATATATATACAAACATATATATTTTGCACATAAATTTAAGAAGCAACATTAAGTACATAAGTGGCAACAAAATCAATTCACCTCCTTTAGCAATATTTGTTACTCATACTAAACGAAATTACCTGTGAGTAACTTGATGAGAGGTATTTCCCATTGCACTTAGCAATGCGTCTCAGGATCTGTAATGCTTTATCTCCTTTCTTCCGAGTAATCAGCCAACGGGGAGACTCGGGGACAACCCTGGCAAAGAAGGAGGCTTTTGTGAGTTATGTCTAGGAATTTCAAAATCTAAAATCTATTGCCTTGAGTTTTTCTATCAAAATGGATCTTGCAATTAGATATAAATTTGGGAGTCAATAAGAGTTGATAATAGGTCCCTGAAACATAGATTATTCTTGCAAGATTATAATGGATGGGAAAAAAATGCTAGCTTGATAATTGAATCATTGCTCATCAAAATAATCAATATGACATTGCTCTTACAAAACCAGGCTATCTTACAATATATTAATTCCATATATGAAAAGAATTGGGATTTAGTGAATATTAAGAAAAGCTTAGGAATCTGATTTATATAAACTGACTTGCCCATATATTAAAATTAAATTAGAAGAATCATTAAAACATGTTCATTCCAATAAAAATCAAGTGCTGGCTGGGTGCACTGCTTCACGCCTGTAATCCCAGTACTTTGGGAGGCTGAGGCAGGTGGATCATTTGAGGTCAGGAGTTTGAGACCAGCTTGGCCAACATGTTAAGACTCTGTCTCTATTAAAAATAGAAAAATTAGCTGAGTGTGGTGGTGCACGCCTGTAATCCCAGCTACTTGGGAGGCTAAGGCAGGAGAAGCACTTGAACCTGAGAGGCAGAGGCTGCAGTCAGCCGAGATCGTGCCACTGCACTCCAGCCTGGGCAACAGAGCGAGACTCCATCTCAAAACAACAGCAACAAAAATCAAATGCTTATCTGTTGCTTTTTGATAATGTAATTTTTTGATGCTCTTAACATTTCCTTATTCCTCAGAGAATTTCTGAGTAACATTAATTTGCTTTATAGAACACACAGAGAAACAAATAGACTTCATTGCATTTAATTTGCATGTTGAAATACTGGCAGATATGGTTTGTTGCCTTATAGTTTTCATGAAGCTATTTATTACAAAACAAAACATAAAGCACCACCATACTTAGAATTTTGTGTTCTGGTATTTTGTTTTGTTTTGTTTTGTTTTGATAATTATTAATAAAATCATCAACAAATACTCTCTATAAATCCTAAAATTCTCTAAAAATTCTCAAAGCAGCAAATTTCCTTTATTGCTTTCATTTTCATGTTGGTTTGGAGTCTAATTTCTGTGGAATCAGTATAAATATGATGATAACCAAAACCACATTACCAGTAATAAAGGAGGAAGAGAAAGCTGGGCAGCGTGATGGCTAACTGGATTCCTTGCCAATTGGGGATGAAGTAGGCAATTCCAGGGAGAATTATGATTCCAAGGGTAAAAAACATTTGAATCACGATTCCCACAATCCTCCTTTGTTTCGAACCTACTATTTCTGTCACTAAAGGAAAACAAACACAAGAGGTCACAGAAGCACAAAGTCAGCTCCAAAATAAACAAACAAATACAGAGATGTTACACCTGTTACATCCATCAGCATTGCTAGAACACGCTAGCACTCAGATACCGAGGCTTCCACACTTGTAGAAAGGATGGAGGTGTCCTTCTTGATACTAAATGCTTTTCTCCCACTCTTGCCTCTGCCACTTATCACAGGCACTTGCCATGTTCCTCTTATGCACCCAGCCCTGCAATCTTCTGGGTACAATAGGGAAATATGAAGAATACATGTGTCGGTTTTAGGAAAGCTTCAGTGATGATTATTTTAAAAGGTAATTGTAATTATCAAAACATAAATATGTTAAGATGGCTACATTGTATCACTGTATCTCTAGAGATATGCACCTTCTAGTCTCCTTAGAAGATTCATTATAAATATTAGACTCTACAAAGACTTTTTGTTATCACAAGACAACTTCTATTAAATGATAATTCTTTCCACAGCGTTGTACTTTTCGTTGACAATATTGCCTAAAAATCACATGGGAAATTTTATTGCTGAAATCTTTTCCTTTCCTGCCCCTTCCCACTAATTGGTTTCTTTTATTCTGATTATCCTGGGATAAGCTACTTTATTGTTGCCCTCAGATCACAACTTTGCAGATTCATCTAGACTGAGTCTCCTTAAAAATGCCTTGCATTCCAACGTTACTCTTTCTGTTCCAGACAGTGACAACCAATCCCTCTAATAATCTTCTCTCTTTCTCCCACTCACAGAAAGATCTTCAAAGGTCTCCAAAATGTGCGCTGCTTGGAGATTGCATAGCAGTGACAGAAGAGAGTGGGTGTGCAAAGATCTGCAGCAATAATCTGAGAATTCACATTTTCCTGGTCAGAAATACACCACTACTCTAGGTGGCTGGTCCCGAGCTAGAAATGGAACAAAAGGAGTAGCCAGGGCTTTCCCAAGGGATATGAGAGAAAAGTAAAGTGAACTTTTTCCTTCTTCCATCCCCAGAAGGTCAAACTTTCTGGCTGTAGAAGATATCCAAGGGTCACAAATGAACTTCTCATTTTTAGAACATAGTTCTCCCATAGTAAAAAGTTCCCCACTTGTACAGAAAGAGGAGAATTGGGAACACAGGAAAGTAATCTCAAACTGTACCACAGAACACAGTGCAGACAAAATGCTTTAAAAATGCCTCAAGAAGCTACTGAGATTTTATAAAAATTAATCTCTTATAAAGCAAAGCTAGAAACCATATTATATCAGTATAGAAGTACTTAAAAGTAGTTTGCCCCAGTGTTTTATAATATTCTATGTTTGGCTCCCAAAGTAAGATGGTATTTTAGTTTCTAAAGCACTCAGAATCCTACCTCTGAGCTCTCCTATCTGCAGAAATAATTACTGTAGCTGCAGTGAAACCTCCTTTGTTAAAGGACACATGAGGAAGAGGAAGGTTGATTAACTAGCACTTGTTGGCCATCTGGCCCTAGTTTCCAAATAGAGAAGATGGTGTAAGAATGTCTTACCAATCACGTAGCAAGTCATCCATGTCCCCTTTCCAAACACACCTTGCAGGAAGCGGAAGATCACAAACACAGGGAAGTTTGGTGCAAAGGCCACCACAACCCCAGTGACGCCAACACCAAGGCAAGAGAGCAAGTAAATGACGATCCTGCCATACCTTTTTGAGAAAGACAGGAAAAGAGCTCGCCTTAAACATTTTCTTCAACACAATGGGAAAATATAACATAAAATATGACATCATATTATATTATTATATTATTTTAAAAATGTTTTGCAGAGACAGGGTCTCACTATGTTGCCCAGGCTGGAATCACAAAATTTAAAGCACAGAATGCATCCTTTGTGATTGCAGTTTCTGAAAAGATGACCCTCCTTAAAACTATTGTTTCACGTAGAGTCTCCCCAGTGGTAAGGATTTGACACTTTCTAACATTTCTTATGTGTCAAGTCATAAGGACAGAGAGGCAGAAAGAAGGAGCAATGGTGTGTTATGGCCAGAAGGCCTTGCCTTGAATCTCACCTCAACCATCTACCAGTCATAAGACCTTGGACTAATTCCTAAGGTCTTCAAAACAAAGGTTTTGCTTGCTTGTTTTTGTTTTTTCCACTTTTTCCTAGAGGTAGGTTGTAGAGGGGATCAAATAAGATGTGAATGTGAAAGCGTTTTATAAACTACAAAGTTCACAGGCAATGTCAGTGGTTCCTAAATTCTGTATTTTATTTTCACCATTGGCATAAGTGTTATTAAATAGTTTAGGAAAAGGAACAAGGTATCATGCACAGCATTCTGAGAGTCTGGTGTTAATTGGTTCAGCATAGAGGTGTCAAATTATTGTCTGGTAAATGTTTGCTAACAATATCCATTAAGAGGTTTGATTCTATGACATCTATGACAAATTCATAAAAATTTCCATAAAATAGGTACATATAGCATCTTGCTTGAGTCAGCAGAGTAGAGTTGGAAATAGCCTTAGTTTATCTAGATTTTTTTAGTGGACTCTGTGTCCCCTGCCCCTACACATGCACAGCATTCTCCTCGTTAACATTGCCCATGGGAGTGGTACACCTGCTGCAATTGACGAACCTACAGGGACACATAATCACCTAATGTCCACAGTTTACCTTTGGGTTCACTCTTGATGTTGCATATTCTATGTGTTTTGACATGTATATAATGACACGTATCCACCATTAAAGTATCTAACAGGATAGTTTCTCTGCTCTAAATATCCTCTGTGCTCTGCCTATTCATCCCTCCCTCTCCCCACTCCCTAGCAACCACTGATCTTTCTTTTTTTTTTTTACTCTCTCCATAGTTTTGCTTTTTCCAAAATGTCATATAGTTAAAATCTTATAGTATGTAGCCTTTCCAGATCAGCGTTTTCATTTAGAATTATGTACTTACGTTTCCTCTATGTATTTTCATGACTTGATAGTTCATTTCTTTTCAGTATGGAATAATATTCCATAGTCTGGATGTATCACAGTTTGTCCATTCGCCTACGGAAGGGCATCTTGGTTGCTTCCAAGTTTAGGCAATCATGAAGAAAGCTGCTATAAACATGTATGTGTAGGTTTTGTGTGAACATGAGTTTTCAACTTTTTTGGGTTGGAATTGGAATACCAAGGAGGAGACCTGCTGGATCATATAGTAAAAGTTTGTTTAATTTTGTAAGAATTACAAACATGTGTAAGAATTTTGTCATCTAAAGTCACTGTTTCATTTTGCATTCTCACCAGCAATGAATGAGAATTCCTGTTGTTCCACATCCTAGTCAGCATTTGGTGTTGGCAGTGCTCTGGATTTTGGCCATTCTCATGGGTATGTAGTGGTATCTCATTGCTGTTTTAATGGGCATTTCCCAGATGATATATGACATAGAGCATCATTTCATATGCTTATTATCATCATCTGTATACTCTCTTTGGTGAGGTATCTGTTAAGGTCTGTGGCCCATTTTTTAGTTGGGTTGTTTGTTTACTTATTGTCGTGTTTTAAGAGTTCTCTATATATTGTGGCTAACAGTTCTTTATCAAATATTTGTCTTTTATTAATATTTTCTCCCAGTCTGTGGCTTGTCATTTCATTTGTTCTCTTGATAACGTCTTTCACAGCACAGAAAATTTTAATTTTAATGAAGCCCAGCTTATCAATTCTTTTTTCATGGATTATGCTTTTGGTGTTGTATCTAAAAGGTCATCTAGATTTTTTCCTATCCTGTCCTCTAGGAGTTTTATAGTTTTGTATTTTACATTTAGGTCTGTGATCCATTTTTTTAAAGGGTGTAAGGTCTGTGTCTAGATTCTCTCTTTTTTTTTTTTTTTTTTTTTTTTTTGGCGTGTGGTTGTCCAGTTGTTCCAGTACCATTTGTTTTCTGCTTTGTCAAAGGTCAGTTGACTATATTTATTATCTATGTGGGTCTATTTCTAGGCCTTCTATTTTATTCCATTGAACTATTGGTAGAGGTCTATTCTTTCACAAATACGACACTGTCGTGATTACTGTTGCTTTACAGTAAGTCTTGACGTCAGGCAGTGTCAAGTCCTCTGGCTTTGTTCTTCTCCTTCAATACTGTGTTGGCTATTCTGGGTCTTTTGTTTCTACATATAAACTTTAGAATTAGTCTGTCAATATCCACAAAATAACTCTGTAGGATTTTGATTAGTATTGTATTGAATATATACATCAAGTTGGGAAGAACGGACATCCTGACGATATTGAGTCTTCCTATCCATGAATGTTGAATATCTCTCCATTTATTTAGATCATCTCTGATTTCTTTCATTAGAGTTTTGCACTTTTCCTCACATAAATCTTGTACATATGTTGCTGAGATTTATATCTAAGTGTTGTATATTCTTGTGGGTGCTAATGTAAATGGCATTGTGTGTTTAAATTCAAATCCTACGTGTTCATTGTTGGTACATAGGAAAGCAGTTGACTTTTGTGTATTAGCCTTGTACCCTGCAACTTAACTATACTCACTTATTAGTTTCAGGAGGTTTTTGTTGTTGTTGTTGTTAATTCTTTTGATTTTCTACATAGACAATCATGCCATCTGTGAACAAAGACAGTTTTTATTTCTTCCTTCCCAATCAGTATACCTGTTTTTTTCTTTACTTGTCTTATTTATTGTATTAGTGAGGGCTTCCAGCATGGCATCGAAAAGAAGTTATTAGAGATGACGTATTTGCCGTGTTTCTGATCTTAGTGAGAAAGCTTCTATACAGTTTATCATCATTAAGTACAATGTTAACTGTAGGTTTTTTCATAGACATTCCTTAACAAGTTGAGGAAGTTCCCCTATATTTCTACTTTACTGAGAGCTTTTGTCATATATAGATGTTGGATTTTGACAAACACTTTTCTGCATCTAAAGATATGATCATGTCATTTTTTATTCCTTAGTTTGTTGATGTGATGGATTACATTAATTGACTTTAGAATGCTGAACCAGCTTTATGTACTTGGGATACTACACACTTGGTATGCTACGGTATCTGGTTGTGGTGTATAACTTTTTTATACACTATTGGATTCTACTTGCAAAGTTTTGTTGAGGATTTTTGCACTTACGTTCATGAGATATATTAGTCTGTAGTTTTCTTTTGTTGTAATGTCTTTGTCCAGTTTAGGTATTAATGTAATGCTGGTCTCAGAATAAGTTAGTAAACAATCCTCCTACTTCTATCTTTGTAAAGAGTTTTTAGGGAATTGGTAGAGTTTCTTCCTTAAACGTTTGGCAAATTCACCTGTGAACCCATCTGGGCCAGGTGCTTCCTGTTTTGAAAAGTAATTAACAACTGATTCAATTTATTTAATAGATATAGCCCTATTCAGAGTGTCTATATAATCTTGGGTGAGTTTTGGTAGATTGTAATCTTTCAAGGAATTGGTCCATTTCATGTAGGTTATCAAATTTGTGAACACAGAGTGTTCATAGTATTTCTTTATTATCCTGTTAATGTCCATGGGATTGGTCAAAATGTCCCCTCTTTTATTTCTAATATTAGTAATTTATGTCTTCCACCTCTCTCTCTCTCTCTTCTTTCTTTTTTCTTAGTCTGACTGGAGGCTTATTGATTTTTTTTATCTTTTCAAATAACCAGTTTTGGGTTTTATTTTCTCCATTGATTTCCTGTTTTTAATTTTATTGATTTCTGCTCTAATTTGTTTTTTTTTTTTTTCTTCTACTTGCCTTGGGTTTAATTTGCTCTACTTCTCCAGTTTCCTAAGGTGAAAGCTTAGATTATTGATTTTATATATTTCCTCTTTTCTCATATATGTAGTCAATGCTATAAATTTCCCTTTAAACATTGTTTTTGTTGCATTCCAAAAGTCTTGAGTGTTTTCATTTTCATTTTGTTTAATATACTTTTTAATTACTCTTGAGATTTCTTCTTTGACCTATGTGTTACTAGAAATGTGTTGTTTCATCCCCAAGTATTTGGGAATTTTCCGTCTATCCTTTTGTTATGAATTTCTAGTTTAATTCCACTATGGTCTGAGAGCAGACATTGTATAATTTTTATTTCTTCACATTTGCTAATATATGTTTTATGGCCCAGAATGTGATTTATCTTGAATATTGCATGTGAATATTTCATGAGAACTTGAAAAACTGTTAATTGTCCTGTTGTTAGATAAGATTGTCTAAAGATGAAAATTATATTCTGTTGATTGACGATGCTGTTGAGTTCAATTATATCTTTATAGGCTTTCTACCTGTTGAATCTGACCATTTCTGACAAAGGGATGTAGAAGTCTCCAGTGAAATAGTGGATTAATCTATTTCTCATTCCAGTTTTATTACAGTTTTTGCCTCTTATAATTTTATGCTCTGCTACTAGGCACATAGATATTAAGGATTATTGGCTTCTTGGAGAATTGACCCCTTTATCATTATTTAATGCCCCTTTTTATCCCTGATAACTTTCCTTCCTCTGAAGTCTGCTCTGCTGATAATAATATGGCCACTTCTGCTTTAGTTTGATTACTGCTATCATGGTATAGTTTTCTCCATCCATTTACTATTAATGTATATGTGTCTTTATATTTAAAGTGTATTTCTTGTAGCCAATGTATATAGTTGGGTCTTGTTTGTTGATCCACTGTGAAAATCTCTGTCTTTTAGTTGGTGCATTTGGACCATCTTACATTTAAGGTGAGTATTGACATGGTTAGGTTAATGTCCACCATATTCGTTACCATTTTCTATTTGTTTCCCTTATTTTTTATTCTTATGTTTGTATTCCACACTTTTTTCTGGCTTTTGTAGTTTAATTGAACAGCAGTTTATAGGATTCCACATTTTCTTCATTTTTAGCATATCAGTCATGTTTTTTTTTTTTTAAAAATCGTTTTTTAGTCATTGCTACTAAATAAGAAACATATTTTTCTTATTCTTAATTGACCTAACAGATAACAGTGTATTCACTTATTCCTCTCCAACGCCTTTCCTTTATGTAGATCTGGATTTCTAACCTAGATCATTTTCATTCTCTCTAAATAATTTCTTTTAATATTTATTACAAGGCATCAAATTCCCTCAATTTTTGTCTAACAAAGTCTTTATTTCTCCTTCACTTTTAAATGATAACTTTTCAGAGTATAGAATTCTAGATTGGAATTTTTTCTCAACACTTTTAAGTATTCCACTTTCTTCTTGCTTACATGGTTTCTGAAAAGAAGTAGGATATAATTTTTATCATTGCTCTTTTTCTATAGTAAGAGATTCTGCCCCTCTTCTTTCAGAATTTTTCCTTTATCTTTAGTTTGACTATGATATAACTAAGTATACTTTTTTATGTTTATCTTGCTTGATTTTCTTTGAGTTTCTTGGATCTGTGGTGTCTGACATTAATTTTGAAAAATTCTCAGTCATTATTGTTTAAAATATTTTTTCTATTTTTCTCTCTCTCTTCTCCTTTTGGTATTCCTATTACACAAATATTATATCTTTTGTAATTGTCCCACAGTTATTGAACATTCTGTTCTGCTTTTTCAGGTTGTTGTTATTTTGTATGTGTGTGTGTGTGTGTGTGTGTGTGTGTGTGTTTTCAGTTTTGGAGGTTTCTATTGGGATATCCTCAAGGCCAGAGATTCTTTCCTCAGCTATGCCCAATCTCCTAATAAGCCCAGTAACAACATTTTTCATTTCTGTTACAGTGTTTTTGATCTCTAGCATTTCATTTGGTTTCTTTTTTTAGAATTTCCATCTCTCTTCTTACATAGCCCATCTGTTCTTGCATGCTACTTTATGCATCAGACTTCTTGGCATAGTTGTTTTACATTCCTAGCCTGATCATTCCAACATCCCTGCCATATCTGAATTTAGTTCTGATGCTTGCTCTGTCTCTTCAACTGGGTGTGTGTGTGTGTGTGTGGTGTGTGTGTGTGTGTGTGTTTTGGCTTTTAGTATGCCTTGTAATTTTTTCTTGATAGGTGGACATGGTGTACTGGGTAAATGAAACTGCTGTAAATAGACCTTTAGTAATGTGGTGAGGTGTTGGGGGAGGGAAGGCATTCTGTGGTTCTATGAGTAGCTCTCAGTCTTTTAGTGAACCTATGCCTCTAACCAGTGAACTTCACAAGTGCTTCTCTATCCCTCTCCTCTTAACTAGGGGAGAAAGGCTAGAGGGGGCTGGAGCTGAGTATTTCCCTTCTTCCAAATTAAAAGTTAGAGGAGGCTAGAATTTGGTGTTTCTCTTTCTCTACCTGTAAGGCTAGAAGGGGCTGGAGTTGGTATTGCCCTTCCCCCAGATCAGTGAGGCTCTCAGAAAACCCCAGAAGATTAGGCTCTGGTTAAACATCTTCTCCTGAGGGTAGACGTTGTTAAGAACAATGTTCTGGCATATTTCAAAATTGTTCCTTTTCCCCTCTGGCTGCCAGAGCATGAGGAATTTTCCTTAATATTCTCCTTTATAACCTTGTAGAGCTTCAGGTGGCAAAACAAACAAACAAACAAACAAACAATCACAAAAGCTTGGGCCCTCCTTTGAGTGAGTCCCTCTAGAGTTTTTAATCCTCCAGGCCATCCACACTGATCCTCTTGGAATTCATCAATTACAGCTCATGTTTATCTACCCTGGTTCTCTCAAGGAGGTTTCTGTGCCTGTGTTACGATTCTCTGTATTCTCCTGTCTTTCTATTTAGTGGGGCCGGCGGGGGACAGGGTGGTGCTGAAGGCAGCAGTTTGCCCTGTGCTTTCACTTCTCTTATGGATCTAAGAAGAATTATTGATTTTTCAGTTTGTTCAGCATTTTACTTGTTGTCAAGGCTGAGTGGCAAATTCTAAGCTCCTTATATGCTGAACCGGAATCCAGAAGCCCCAATCTAGATTTTCAAATTCACTTTCCACCCTTCCTAGATTGTACTCTCATTGACAAATGGCCTATTAAGTTATCTCTTGTTCTTCCTTCACATGTATAAATAATGGATATGGTGGAAGACAAGAAGCCAAATGCAGGAGGCAGGGTTATTCATGACTCCTCCTTCTCCCAGGTCTGGCCCCTCCCCTCCTGCAGCATGTCCTGTATGAGGACAGATGCTCAATCACTTATGAAAATACAGGTAGGGGAAATTCCCCACTTTAGTAAAGTTAATTTAGTTTGGAGATATGTTTGCTGACTGAGTAAGATTAAAAAAAACACAGATGAAGCAAAACCTACTATCTAAATTAGAAAGAGTAAAAACAAAACAAAATAAATAAATATTTAAACTGCACAGTTCCAAATTGTAGCCAGCAAAAAAACAGTGGCATGCAGGGAAAATTAGGAAAGGAAAGATGAAACTTGAAAGAGCTAGAAGTAGAACAGGAGAAAAGGACATCAATAAAAAGAAGAAAGAGGGAAAGGGCATCACACACGAAAGGATCCAGCAGAAACTCACATGCAAAGAACAGCTGTGGAAAGGGCGAGAGAGAAACATGAAAGAGAAAGAAAGAGTGACAGAAAATGAAACTCAAGGCTCTACCCATTTTGAAGCACTGCTCTGATTAAACTCAGATCTTCAATTGGCTACAGGATGTGGGACCTTTTGTTGCTCTATTAGCTAATTAATTGCTGTTTGCAGTTCTCTAAAAGGTACACTTAGTATCACCCACTGAATGGTACAGTCACAAGAACCCACCATGGGCTGGGCTGGATTAACCAGTATAATATTAGGCCAGATATGGCCATGAGTCAGAATAGATTAACCAGAACAATATTAGGCCAGATACGGCTATGAGTCAGCGATTCCCAGTCTATACTCCTATTACTCCTGCTAAGGGGGATAGAGAGGAATATTAAATTACCGCAAGTATTTTCATAGTTAGAATTGGGATAAAAATAGAGTTAAACATGAATACAATAACTAGCATCAATAATGTTAAGGAAGAAGAAAATTTAAATAGAAAGCATGACTGTCTTGAATATATACACTCACCATGCCTGCCATTGGGCAGTTGCATTTATGAATACAACATAATAGAAAAAAAACTCCTTTAATGGATTTTGGAAAAATGTTTTTTTCACAGAGTTTCACATTTATAGAAAAAATATAAGGATATCTTTAAAAAAATTAGGTGAAACAAATTTGGAATAGGCCGATCTTATGACTAAATTAATAAAACCACAACCAGTAAGTTGTTACTGAAGCACATCGAATTGATTGATTCTATAGTATCCAGCACAACAGTGCATCAACCCAATTATGATGTTCCTGCTTTGGAGGTCTGTGTTTTCATTCCGATGCTCTCAGACCTACTGGGAACAGCCTCAGACCTTTGTGCAGTTCAAGGAATAAGGAAATGAAGTTTGAGAAGAAAAGATTTAGTCAAACCAAACAAGTGTGAATGTCATGAATGATGAAATCAAGAATTGTTTGCGAATTTAGCAAAAAGACTGTTTTAATAGTTAACAGAAAACATTTTTCTCCCCATATTAATGCATGGTGTTATAGTGACATAAAATGGCAGTTACATCGGTGTCTACCTGTCCGCTGCATAGCCTAAGGTGAATGCTCCAGTCAGGAAGCCAAGGTTCAGGATGGCTTGGGTAAGGTCCAGCATCCATGCATTGACACAGACAAGGTCAAACTGAGAAAACAGAGAAAACACACATGGAGACATGCCAGAATGCTGATCTTCAAAACACCTTATCTTTTGTACAGATCAGTGATCTGTCAACGTTTTTGCTCATATACTCCTTAAATAAATTTTGAAAATGTATCACATGCATATGTTTACAGTAACATATAAATATTCTTTGTCAGTTTAAATAACTGTAAAGGATGTAATTTTCAGTATACTATAAATACTGATATTTAAAAATAATGTTGTTATAACATCATTCTTTTTCTTTTTTTCTTTTTTTTTTTTTTTTTTTTTTGAGATGGAGTCTCACTCTGTCACCAGGCTGGAGTGTAGTGGAGTAATCTCTGCTTACTGCAACCTCTGCTTCTCGGGTTCAAGAGATTCTCCTGTCTCAGCCTCCTGAGTAGCTGGGACTACAGGCATGTGCCACCACGCCCATCTAATTTTTGTAGTTTTGGTAGAGATGGAGTTTTACCATGTTGGCCAGAATGGTCTCAATATCTTGACCTCGTAATCTGCCCACCTCGACCTCCTAAAGTGCTGGGATTATAAGAGTGAGCCACCGTGCCTGGCCAACATCATTCTTTTTTAGTGTATTGAATAGAACAGGGGTTCCCAACCACTGAGTCACAGAGCAGTACCAGTTTGTGGCCTGTTAGGAACCGGGCCGCACAGAAGGAGGTGAGCAGCAGTGGGCCATGAGCATTACCGCCTGACCTCTGCCTCCTGTCAGCTCAGCAGCAGCCTTAGATTCTCAAAGGAGCATGAACCCTATTGTGAGCTGCTCATGGAATCTGGGTTGCGCACTTCTTATGAGAATCTAATGCCTGACGATCTGAGGTAGAATTGTTTCATCCTGAAACCATCTCCCCCAACACCCCTACTCCCTCCATCCATGGAATAATTCTTCCACAACACTGGTCCCTGGTGCCAAAAAGGAAGGCACGGCTGCAATAGAGTATGAATATTATAGCAATCGGACACCTGATAGCAGGTGTCCGATTGCTATAAACAGACTGTTCTTTAACAGTCTGAAATTTGACATCAATTTTTTTCTCTTTGAACTCTTATTTTCGTTTCCACAGACTTTTATTCTAATGTAATATATTTTGTGTAGAAAATGTTTTATAGGTTTTGTCACCATACTTCTATGTACAATAAGTTACATATATAAATTGACATTTAATTTTTAAAATTTTCCTGTGGCAATAAGGCTTTAAATATTGGATTTTTTTCTGATTGGGTTATAATTACAACTACTTTTAGACCATAATTGATAAAAAAATATAAGATGTAATAAATTTTAAGAAATAATTATTATGCAGAAGTAAAATTTTGTCAGAAATGTACATCTCCATGGCCAGAAAAATGTTAAGGGAGTCTACGTTTTTCTAGTTAGGTCATGAAATTAGTGGATATATTATTTATTACTAGAATGAGTTAGGGCTCAAAATTAATTCTATTTCTGGTTTTCATTTTTATAAATTTATGGGCCAAGAAGACTTTTCCGTATAAATAAATCAGTGGGAATGGAGGGAGTTCTGTTACAGAAATGTTACTCAATTCTTTAACCTCCTTCTCAGCTATATGCCAAGATTCACAGTGATCTATCACCAAATTATTATTATTTTTTTATTAGCCAGCATGTCATGTAAGTTCTCCCACAGTTCTGCTCTAAGGAAAAAAAAAATGGAAACCATCAGACTTACAAAAAGTTGTTTGATTAAGTCATTAGTCATTTATATTTACTTATAATTAGTCTTACATTAAGAAAGGTACTTTTCTAATACTGGAACAATATGTCAAATTGTCCCATTGTTTGATGCCCTGCAGATTTTAAAACTTCAAGTCAGTGCCTCAGAGTGAGATGAGAGAGAGGCATGATTAACTTTGCCAAGTGGGAAAAGTACAATTTTGGATAGGAACCCGCGTCCTTAAGAGGGACATGTTCTTAGACAAATTTGTTATGGGAAAGAGGACAAATGTAAGTTGAGGATCTGAAAACTGGCTCCCTTAAAATTATCCAGGCCCACAATTCCTGGGATCATCTTTTCAAATCTCCAAGTGGTATGCTTACCCCAGTTTCATGCTGCAGTCTAACCACAGCATTAGACCCTAGCATGAAGAGAAAATTAATGTGGTTGGAATATGAATTGTGAGGAGTCTCATAAATACATACTCATAAGGAAAGTATCATATTTACTTATAAAGTCCAACTTCTTGCCTTGATTTTACAGCTAATGACCTGTCACCTAACATAGCTGGAAGAAATTTGGAGGCAGTAGTAGTCGGCCTCTCACAGAGTTGCTGAGATGATCGGTCGAGATGTAAGAAGTAAAGAGATTTACAGATATGCGTAATAGTTGTAATCATCGTCATTTTAAAGGATTTTTATTACCAATTTTGGTTTTTCAAGGTACAAAAATTTTATTTTAAGTAAACAAGGTGATGATTATCTATCTGAAATAATTTCTCATTGGAATTAAGCAGGCAAAGAATGTACCTAAAATAAAAGTACATAAAATTTCAGAAAGCAAACAGCGAAATCAAACTACCAGCAGAAATGCAATATTTACTTTGGAAAAGTATCAACCAGTGTCAAATATAAAAACCCAAACAGTAGAATTTACTTCATCCATCTGTACTTCAAACAGCTGAGTTAGCTAGCTTAGGGAAACAGGGGTGCTTTTTGTAGATGACATACAAGGCCTATCAAGAGCTTGCCTTTTAATACATGTATTCAGCTGCTTTTGAACTATGTGAATTAAAATGCCCCCAAAATATTCTTTAAACCCATAAAATATTCTTTAATATAATACTGATTATCTTCTTGACTGTCCCATAAAATAGTCAAATAGTATTTGTCTCATATTCGATATGTAAATAAGAACTAATTTAAAATAAATACTTCAATGATTAAAGTGCAGCGATAACACAACATTTTCTAAAGCTCATGATGGGCATCTGGGCCAGATACTGCCTGCCCTTCTGTGTTGTCTTCTGTACCTCAGGGGACTACATTTCTCAGATTCCTTTACTGGCAGAGTTCTGTGTAGGCTGCACCAGTAGGGAGCTAGCGCGAGATCAGAAGGTAGGAGGGAGGTAGTGGACATTCTGCTTCTGGTTGTGGCAGCAGCTCCAGCTCCAATACTGACAGTGGTGGCTGTGGGAGTCAGCCAGGGCCCCACGTGCCTGGCCACATGGGGGCAAAGAGATATTGTCCCACAGGTGCCAGCTTTGTAATGGCCACCCAGCAGGGCAGGGACTGACCACCAAGACACTGCAGGAACTGTCCTTCCCGACCTCTGTCCTCTCCTTCTTCTTCAGCTCTTCCAAAACAGCTCAAATCCTAACCCTTTTATTAAATTCCTCTCTGGTTAAAATACCTAGCCTAGTTTCTGTTGTTTTGGTTTTTTTGTTGTTGTTTTCTTGTTTTTTTGAGATGGAGTCTTGCTCTGTTGCCCAGGCTGGAGTGCAGTGGTGTGATCTCGGCTCACTGCAAGCTCCGCCTCCCAAGTTCATGCCATTCTCCTGCCTCAGCCTCCCGAGTAGCTGGTACTACAGGCGCCCACCACCACGCCCAGCTAATTTTTTTGTATTTTTTAATAGAGATGGGGTTTCACTGTGTTAGCCAGGATGGTCTCAATCTCCTGACCTCGTGATCTGCCTGCCTCGGCCTCCCAAAGTGGCCTGGTTTCTGTTTTTGTGACTGGGATCTTGCCATTTTTCAAAAGTAGAAAATAAAACAACAAACAAAGTATGTGTTGCTAAAGAAATGCACACACATCCACACACGCTTGTGTTTCCTGTACAGGGAATTGCAGGCCCAAGGATTGAAGGGCTTGGTGTTGACTCTCGCTCATAGAGTCAGGGAACAGACCTCTGCCTCTAGGGTCTGACGCTTCCTAATCAGCTCTCAGCGTGCTGCCTGCCTGCTGATGCAACAGCTCTGGGCCTGTGATGTGTCTTTCGTGTTTAAAGAGAGGTTAGCGGGCACCAAAGCCATGAGCTTCACAGGCTAAGTCCTTCTTTCTGATATAAAGTACTAAAAGCTTGGTGTAGTTCCTAGGGAGACCTAAAACCCACCTCTTGTCAGTGGGAGATCATTGTGAATCACCAACAATTTACTTAAGTCTGAATCAAAGGTGCACATTTATGTCCTTCTCCTAAGGCAATCTATGTGGAACAACTGAGGCATCTCCTATTTTTTTTCAAAGCATACACATGCAAAAACATTAAGCAATTTTAAATGTTCATAAATCTATGTGTACCCATTCTGTTACTTATTAATCTTCAAAGTCACTTTTACACAAAGAAAATAATGCCTTTTGGCGTGAGCAGAAAGTCAGTCTGATAAAAGACTCAAACAACTGTTCTCATAATGTAAGGATTACATTGCTTCGTTTTGCAGAAAGCCTGAGTAACTGTAGCCAAATGAGAAACTTTTGAAGGGTTTCCAAGTGAGGGTTTTTCTTAGCTTTTTTCGTTGTTAAAATCCAAATAGACATTATGTTAATTTGAGTTGTAATGATGAAATACTGGGACAAGTAATTGTTCGATATATGCTAAAGTTGTAATTTCTAAATTATCCTTAAAACAAGAGCAACAAAACATCTCCCATTTACAAAGGTCAAAAGTAAGAAGTAAGGGAGAAAATAATGCAAGTATTCGAAAGGCTTAGAAACTCAGGAGAGGGGCCTCATTTGCTCCTTGGACCATAGGGAATGGATCCAGGTGGCCATCAGTTGGATTTTTCCACTGGGGTCTAGGTTAGCCCTCTTTGACAAATTCTCACTTAAGAGATTCTAAGGTTAGACAATAGCACAGTATTTTACTTTAGTTATGAGCCATGAGAAATAGCACTCATTTGCGATGTGCATTGTTCTAGGAGGAGGAAGTCTCTGAAGTCAAATTACAATATCTATGTGCTTCTGTTTTAATTTTCTAGGGATGAGTTGTCAATGGAACCTTTCCTAATCAGCTCTTAGCTTGAAATCAGGAGTCATTAACGTCTTCATTCATGTTAAAAATAACAATAATAATAATAATAATAATAATCACTGACACTGTCAGGTGTGGTGTGCTCCTGGCTACATTTTGTATTGGCCAAAGCAATGACATGTAGACCTCCATGGGCAACTTCCATTTTTAATCAACCACACAGTACCATAACAGAGCCTAATAATGGCTAAAAATTATAGTAATCATAAATAATTATTTAGTTTGGGTTTCCATGAGGAAAAAGGATGTCGTTATTAATTCAGGTCACCATGAAAAAATTTTAACATGATCTGATAGCATTATTTGGGCACTTTCATTTAATATCAAAAAGTTAACACTTCTTATACTGCAGGTATAAAAAGTAATCATCAGGTATGTTGGAGATCACCCCAATTTGGTTTGCCTGGCATTATGCCGACAAGGCTGGGAGGAACACCTTGTTTCTGCCCGTGGGAGGAACTTGTTATATAGTTTGGGAGCCAAGGTCAATTTATGTGAAGCAAATGTAGAGCGGCTGAGATCTAAACAGAATGGAATCCACTAAATGTAAGAGAACCTCAGACAAAGAAATGGCCCGTGGTGGCAAGAGCAGCTGGAGACTTGAAGAAGGTGGGACCAGAGCAGGTCCTACAATGAGCTGGATTTAGACAGAAATCAAAGGGAAAAGAAGGGCACTGAAGACAGGATGAGGAGCAGACCTAGGCACAGAGACAGAAACGTGGGTGCTAACAAGGTTGTGCCCGGCACGTGGCTGGGAAGTACAGCGTTTTAAGCTGGGCAGCCGCTTCTCCCCATCCTACCTTTGATGGGGAAGGGAGTGTGGGTCCAGGGCCAAGACAGGAAACCAGGGGATCTGCAATGATTGTCCAGAATAGGGAGATTTAGTTTAATGCAGAGAGGCGTCATTATGAGATACAAGCTCTTAGATCCTCACTTGTCATAGAAGCTGTTCTCTAAGGTTCATAACTACCAGGCTTTACTGTAGGTTAGGCAGCTAAGCTTTGAAATAGGATGGAGCGATGTCTTCTAAATGCATCGCTTTTTGTCTAAACTTGTGAAACTGGGAGACATGAAAGTATTAAATCTGTTTGAATAATAATTCCTGCCATTTATTAACTTTTGCCCTTGGTGACTCATCCTCAGGTTGTACAAGATGTGTATCTTGTGATACGTCAGCCCCTCTCTGTCCAGGCTGTTTTATTTCTTTGTAGTGAAGGCTTGCAGTTACGCATCTTAAAATGTTTACGATTTCTCTAAATAACTGAGACTGTCTAAAGATGAGAAGAAGATGAAAGTTTCTAAATATGTGCAGGGTCCTCCTGGCAAAGATGAATCCCGGTTCTGGAGCCAGACAGCCTGGATGTCTTGACTTGGCTGCTCCCAGCTCTGTATCCTCTGGCGATTTTCCAACATTGTTGACCCTTGTGTTCCTATCTGTAAGACGAAGAGCTGGAATGAAGAGTCATTGGTATAATATATATAAAGTACTCAGCCCGGTGCCTGAGACATAGTAACTGTCCAACAAATGTTACCAATTGCATTATAATCAGTGATGTAATACTGATGATAATAAACAATATATATATAGAATTACTTGAGGTAAATGAAAAAATGCCTGAGCCCAACTCCAGTCCAATTAAATAGGATCTAGTCTAATATGCAGTTGATATAGAGGTTATCAACTATTTACCTGCTGGAAGATAGTTAATTTCAGTATATTTTGTTGGATTAGTGTCCCTGCCCCAACACCCTACATTTTAAGTCCGCCTGAAACCTCAGACTTTGACTTTTGGAAATAGGGTCTTTGCAGATGTAATGAGTTAAGATGAAATATTGCTGCATCAGAGCAGGCCCTAGTTCAATGACAGGTATGCTTCGAAGAAGAGAAAACAGAGACACAGCCACATACAAGAACAAGGTCATATGAAGCCAGAGACAGAGATTGGGGTGATGCATCTACCAGCCAAAGAGTGCCAAGGACTGGCAGCGGTGCTGGAGCCAGGAGAGAGGCATGGAGCAGACCCTCTCCTAGAGCCCAAGAGACAGCATGGGTTCAAAGCATTGAGAGACACTGCTATGCACATTAACAAAATAAGCCGTAAGAAATAGACCTTGGCTTCCAATTCCTAAAGGTCACTGAGTCACAGATTTATGGATTCCTGTCTCTCCCCATTCCAACTGAAAGATACATTAACACAAATTCCAAGCCACAGATAGAAACTAGAGAAAGGTCAGGCCCACAGACCCAATAGTTGGGGAAGTTTTGACAGAGAGCAGAGCAGGCAGGAGCCACGTCATCTGTCCCAGGCAAGGGAGCCTGCGAGGGAGGTGAACAAGGATTTATGGCTCCCTTTTACTGTTCCCCTTCACTAACAGCTTCTGCACTGGCTGCAAGGCAGAGGAAGGCTGCGGGGAGGATTCTGGGATCCGGTTGTGCAGGAGCCCATGGGTCCAGCTGCCCACAGTAGGGCCGAGGAAGCTTGCCCTGGGTGCAGGTGTGTGTTGAGGGACTGGAGGCCACGGGGCAGGCAGTACAGAGGTCAGTTGCTGAGCACCTGAAGGGAGGGCTTACCTCCTTCCCTAACTGTCTTGTTCAGCCCCATCAAACTCTCACAAGGAAGAGTGGCCAGAGCTCCTGAACCCATGGTATCTCCCGCTGAGCTCCGCCAACCAGAAAAAAATACAGTGACTGGGAAGCGAAAGAATTGAACAAGGCACTGTGTCTCCCATGACAGAATGCAGTGCACCTACTACACCGAACAAACTCTGTCCATCTACAAGTATGAGGAGAAGATGCCGGCCAGACAGGGCAGCAGGCTCAGCACGATTCTTCAAAACAGCAGAACTGGAGAAAATGATTCCATGCACAACAGTACGCAAGAAACAAGAAGTAACTAAAAACCTGAATTCATACTTTCAGTGAGACACAAGAGTCTGTTGCATTGATAAAATGAGGGAATTAATCATGAAAAAGGAGCATCCTGCACCAAGGAATCATTGGAGATGAAAATTATAACTGCTGAACTTAAGAACACTGGGAGGCAGGGAACTGCACACCGGCGGCTGGAGGAGAATGAGCAGGACCCGGAGCGCTGGTTTGATAAACGCACCAGGAACCTGAGAGCACAAGCCACAGAGGAGGAGCCTGCGAGACAAGAGGAGGAGCCCAGAGAAAGGCCGCTGTGTGCAGCCTGCTTTCCCTGCACGGGAAAGAGGGGAGAGAGACATGATGAGGCACACAGATAAAGTCCACCATGTGGAGATGGCTTCCCCTGGGTGGGAAAGAGGAGAGCAGAGACACAATGAGGTCCGCAGAGAAATTCTGAGGGTAGAAGGCAGGTGGGAGTCGAGCAGCAGGTCGTGGAGGGAACACTTAGATCCCCTTCCCACCCAGCCTCCCAGACCGCTGGGGCTGCTTAGGGGAACCAGAGATCTGGGAACCTGGATGCTCCTCTTAAAGCTTGCACGATTCTCTTCTGTTCAGCCCACTGGCACCCCTGGCTCAGAAACACCTGAGTCTTTCCTGGTTTCTAAGCTGCGAGTTGCCCCTCCCCAAATGCTCCTGTCTCCCGCCTTCCTCACCCTTAGTGTGAGATTCCAGTTTCTCTGCTGAACTAAGCCAATTATTGTCTATATTTATTGAGATGGACAGATGTCATATCAATAATTTTTACATTCTGAGTAAAAATTAAAATCAGATTATGAAACTGGGAATATGATTCCATTGGTGTAAAACACCCTGAATTTATGTATATACAATCATCCTCAGGAGATGACCATAATCTGGGGATTCGTTCTAGGACCCTCCTTGGATACCAAAATCCACAGTTTAAGTCCCTGATACAAAATGATGTAGTATTTGGGCCAGGCATGGTGGGTCACACCTGTAATCCCACCACTTTGGGAGGCCAAAGTGGGCAGATCACCCAAGGTCAGGAGTTTGAGACCAGCCTAACCAACGTGGGAAAACTCCGTCTCTACTAAAAATACAAGAATTAGCTGGTCTTGGTGGTGTGTGCCTGTAATCCCAGCCACTCAGGAGGCTGAGGCAGGAGAATTGCTTGAACCCAGGAGGCAGAGAATGTAGTGAGCTCAGATGGCACCACTGCACTCCAGCCTGGGCGACAGAGCGAGACTCCATCCCCCCCACCAAAACTGATGTAGTATTTGCATATAACCTATGAATATCCTTCCATGCACTTTAAATTATCTCTAGATTATTTATAATACCTAATACAACATAGCTATGTTTATAGTTGTTGTATTGGTTTTTATTTATATTATTTTTATTATGTTATTTTTATTGTTTTTTAAAACATATGTTCTATTCCATGGTTGGATAAATCTGTGGATGCAGACCCTGTGGATAAGGAGGGCAGACTGGACACTGAAATGTCAGAAGAGGACACCTATTAAACTGATCTAAAGTTCTGAGTGATTGGATGAATGGTGAGTTTGTTTTCATATTTGTGTTTTATCCATTTCTTTTTGTATTGAGTGTGTTTTATTTTTGTGTAGTTTTACAAAAATATAAAACTATATTCACTTTGGAAAAAAAGAAATTCTATATATAGAATATAAAGTCACACATTAGGAGGGTGGGGAAGGAGTTTTCATTGAGGGAAATAAAGTGTAGTGAGCATAGCAAGAGGAAAGGGGGAAGGGTCCCCCAGGGTCAGATGCAATATCTATCAGAGGCTGATTTGGTGTCCAATGGAGTGGGGTGCTCTTTCTGACAACTATATTTGAAGTAGTTATTAGTGGGAATTGGGATAAGTTGAGTGGGGTGGGCAGACTGCCTTTAAAAGTCTTTCAAATGATATTTGGTTTCACTTGAAACTTAGAAAATAATTTAAAATGTGAAAACACTGAGGTTAACCAAGAACTTCTCTCTAGGTACAGTTAATTCTGTATGGCCTAAGGCAAGTTCGCTCATACTGCTGACAAATCCAGTTGTGTACATGAGTGTTCCTGGCATAGTGCAGCCCTAATTCACTGCCATTCCCTCATGACCTGAAGCCTAATGCACAGGCAGAGCTTGGATTTTGTGTGCTGGACTCCTTGATAGTGGTTTTTTGTGGGGGTTTTTTTCTTTCCATTCTTAAGATTGGGCCATTTTTAAAATCCATTGTAAATTTCATTTATTCTTGCTTCTGCCATCTCAAATCTGCTATTGAGACTGTTTAGCAAGTTTGTTATTTCAATTATTGTACTTGTTCAGCTCTGGAATTTCCATTTTTTAATAATGTAATTTCTCTGTTGAGATTCCCTATCTACTCATTCATTAAGACAACTTTTCCTTTAATTCTTTTAGTGCCCTTTGGTTGAACATATCTACAACAGGCGCTTTGAAGCCTTTGACTACTAAATTCAACATGGAGGTCTCTTTAGAGTCAGTTTTGGTTGACTGACATTTTCCATCCTCTCCCAGCCCCTGGCATTATCACATTCCCGGTTTCCTTGCATTACTTACTGGCTTGATATATCAAAGGACAGGGCCTAAATCTAGCAGATAATAGTCACTGCAGCCTTTCTGAGTCCTCACTCTCCTGGTGATCATTGGCTTATTGTTCTGGTAAGAAGTTAGCTGACCTGGACTCAAACTACAAACTCTGCTCTCTTGTGATATGTAGCAACTGATAAAACCCTAAATTTTTCAGCTTCTGCAGTTGCTTTGTTTCAGGCTGGCTTCCTGGAGTCTCCCTTATATTTGCATAAGCTGGTGGTCAGCCAGGTATTGGGAAAGAGTTTATATTCAGATTTGGGGGTTCATCCTGTCTGTGGTTCTCCCATTTCTGGGGAAACTTGCCCTCCTAATTTCTAGCTAGTGTGCCAGTTTTAGGCTCTGTTCTCTTACATCTTTAACCAGCAGGGTCTCAGCTTCCTATCACCCAATGTGCACATGGATTCAGGAAATGTACTCAGTTAATAAGTGAATAAATGGATCTGCATTTTTATTTCTTTTCTAGTCATACTGGATGAAATTGGGAATCAGCATGCTTTGGCTCTTGTAATATAATACAATACCTACAATATTGCCTGCTTCCACATTTAAAAATTACAGGAAATGTGCTTTCAGACTACAAAATAATTCTAAAATAAATGATTTATTTTATTAAGAAGACTAAATAATTCCTACCATTATACATATGTCCTTTAGATTTTTTAACTTAAAATTTTTCTCCATTCTTAAATATTTTTCTCCATTCCACTGTACTCACTGGAAATATAACTAAATGAAGTATTATTGTCACCACATGTAATGCTGGAGTCTCAGAGGTAGGATAGTTCTAGTACTGTCTTTGATCCCAACCCCAACACATCACCCTAAGTAGGTTTTTGGTTCTACTTTCCATTGGTAGAAAAATGATGGCTGAAAATAGACATCATAATAATCTCTTTGCTAATAAAAGACCCCTATTATTCCTCTTCATAATAAATTTATGAAAAGAAAATCAATGAGTTTCCATTAAACCACCTCTTTCTTAGGCCTAATTAAGTGTGTGTCTCAATTTATGTGTTAAACCTTGAAGATATTTTAGTATAACTTTTAACTATTAGTGTTTAAACAATATACTCATATACCTTCCCTTTAGAACAGTGTTAATTAGAGTTGTGCACAGTGTCCAACTCACACTTTTCCCAGTATTCTCGTTTCCAGAGACCACGGTCAGCCTTGAATACTGGAGAGAGGAATCAGCTTCTGTTGTACGTTACTCCATGGTATGAGTCATAACTCCTATTTGAAGTTCAAGTTTCAGAATGCATGCTTCCAAAAATGTGTCTGCTGATATGCTTTTAAAAAGTGTTACATCAATGTACAGATAAAAGACCTTCAGGTACTGTCTTTATAAGATACTACTAACGTAACAATCCACCATAGAATAAGAACAGCTCCTACATTGTGGTATTAGGAAGGAATGCCTTTTTTGATTTTTTTGCCTTGGAAATGAGATTATCCCTGCTTTGATTAAAACCTTCAGTAGCTCCCCACTTTTACAGAATAAAGTTTGGGCTTTTTAAATTTATTTCAAGGCCTTTCTCATTGTATCCTGGCAGTTTTTTCAAATCCTATCACCTTCTCGGCTGCACTGGTATGTTCACCAATATTTGAATTATGTTTATCTTTCTGAGCTTCCAGCTGTTCTCTGTCAGAACCTTCACAGATATCTGGCTCAGTTCGCTCTAGAAGCTGAACACCTCAATTGTGACCACGTATCTTGAATTTTCTGGAAAAGTCCCAATGCCATTGTATCTTTAATCTCTAAAATGAACTTGGCACTTCTCAGTCTATGTGTCCCTGTTTTTTTGGTTCAGAAACGATGTTTACTACAATGTTATCATTCTATGTCATCAGATTAAAAAGCTGATAAAAAGCAAATAATTTTTAAAAGACTATTGCACATAACTTAATTTTTTGAAAATTTAAATAACATAGTGACTCTATAGAAATTAGAAGAAAACAACAGAAATCATTATCATCACTTGCATTTCCACTCTGATACGCATATTTTTCTAGACTTTTGTCTATGTATTTATGCATATGTATATGTTTTATAAAGACAAAGTTATGTTCTATTAGTATTTTAGATGAGTTACATGTGATTTGTGAGTCTGCGAATCTTTCATATCATCATAAAAGGTTGCATTTAGTATATTGTGTATATGATCATAATTCTCAAACCAATCCTTTATTTTGGAAAAGAGATTACATGCCTTTATTTTTCATTATTGTTACAGAAACACATTGAAAACCTGTTTTCAAAAAAGGGACACTAAACCTAGAAGAATTTGGAACTATAGTCAAACAATAGCAAGCAAAATATGCATTGGGTACAAAAATTAAATTATAATTTCAGTTTATTATTCCAGTTGTTTATAAACCTCACATTTCAACTTATTCTAAAACAAGTTTTTAAAATATTATGTAACATGATTTGGAAGTTTATGTAGATTACAGATTCTTTTGTGAAATGCCTACACAGATCTTCTAAAATAAATACACTTGAGTATATTCTATAAATATCCATTATTTTCTCCACAAAGTTTTTAGCCTCAATATGTCAAAAATATGATACAGGATCTGTCTAGATAAGCCTCAGTTTAATTATAGTGATTACAACTTCTTCATGTAATTGAGTTTGTATCTCTTATATGACAATAATCCTCTGAAATAATTAGGAGTTTTAAGGACTTTAGAAGGGTGTGATAAAGACATAAAAATGACTCAATATTTTTGAAAGAAGCCTGTCCAGACTCAATGATGGGAGAAATAAAATCTGGTGACATACTCAGTATATATATTTCAGATGTATTGATCTTCATATGACTTGTGAGCACAGGTAAGAAATGAAACACAAATCAAAAAAACATGGCAAGAACAGAACACCAGTCATAGCTCCTTGCTTTCTGATGACTCTAACTGCAATAATTCATGGTGGCTGGTTTGTATTTGGAATTACACAACAATTAGCCAAAAATGGGCCAAGTGTTTAATAATGGTAAGTACTAAAAAGCAAAACTAAACACACAGGATAATAATCAAGCAGAGTTTCACTGGTTTTTATGGTTCTTTGGTTTGGAAAAAGAAAGGTACTAAATTAACCCATCAGGAAGAAAGAGACTTTGGGACTTTACTGTTGCAAAAAGTAGTTCTATCACATTTAGTTGGCATTTTGAAAAGAGTGTCGGAGGATATTCTTTGGCTACTAGAAATTTTCCTCAAATACAGAGAAAGTGACATTGGGCAGCTTTGTGCATTCTAAGACCCCATGTAAGGAGAAGGAGCAGTACTACAGCCATCACAATGCAGAGAAGGTGCCAAGGGAGAGTAAAACAGATAGAGGAAAAGCATTAAAAAGTACATTTTTTAAAAACCTCAGAATGAGTTTCACTATCCCTTTCGAGGAAAGGAAAAATATGGACAACTCTCCCTCCTTGCCTTGATGTGAGGGCATGATGCTGAGTTCTGGGTAATTGTTGGGGCTGCTTCCAGGACTTCTAGACTTCAATCTCTTTTGGCAATCTGCCTCCGTAAGATGTCAACGACTGCCTGATCTACAGACGGTCCCCAACTTAGGATGGTTCAACTTGGCGATGTTCGACTTAATGATGGTGTGAAAGTGATATGCACTTAATAGAAATGTACTTGGTTTTTCAATTTTGATCTTTTTCCAGGCTAGCCATATATGCTGGGCAGTGGCAGTGAGTCACAACTGCCAGTCAGTGATACGATCACGAGGGTAAACAACTGATACTATATCCAATAAATTACATGAGCTATTTAACCCTTTATTACAAAATAGGCTTTGCGTTAGATGAGTTTGCCCTACTGCAGGCTAGTGTAAGCACTCTGAGCAATTTAAAGTAGGCTGGGCTAAGCTATGATGTCTGGTAGATTAGGTATATTAAATGCATTTTTCAACTTAAATGATATTTTCAATTTAACAATGGGTGTATCTGGATGTGATCCCATCCTAAGTCGAGGAGCCTCTATATATTACTGTCCACCAGACATTCCATGAAAAGAAATTCTAGGGTAGAGGATGAAAGCCATCATATCTGATTAGATTTTAATTTCTGTCTTTCAACATTACGGTAGCCCTTTTTCTCCACTTGGAAACCACAGTTGCCAAAGATTTTCAAAATCTCATCAGAACATGAAATAACACATGTACCTTTTAAAGTTAGCCAAAGCCTACATTTTCTAATAAGAACACCCTGTTATGACATAGACAGCCGACCTGATGAAACAACAGCACCAGTGCCATATGAAAATCCACCTTTCCAGAATATGAAAACTAGCCTACAGAATTTAAATATTTAGTATTTTCTCAGTTTAATGTGTATCTTTTTGAAACTTCTAAAAATCATTGACTTTTATATAAATACCAGACAGCTATATTCTAATTCTACTACAATGTTTTTGAGCTCAACATATTATTGTATAATCTTCACAGCCTCAGTTTTGTTCACACATCAAATTAGGGAACACAAATCAAACAGAACAGTCTTGAAGGCTGGGACTTTCTTGTTCTGATATTTTCTGATGCTGTGAATGTTGAAGGATTATTAAATACAAACACCAGGTTACTCATATCACTGAGAGGATTGCCATTAGATTAGGAGACAAACATACAATGAAAAGGTTTACAGGAGGAACATAACACTAAATAAACCAATTTTAAAAAGCAAAAGCTACTGTTAGAATGTGTGAACAAATTTCCACAGGTTAAAAACAGTGAGCTGATTCAAACAAACAAAAATCTTTGAGCCAAACCTACGTTTTCTTAGCAGCTTCTGCAGAGGGCCCCTCTTCCTCTTGTGTCTTGCATCTGCTTTTACTTTGTGTTTTGTTCTTTTGGTGGATTGTGTTTGAGAGCAAGAGTAAGTGAGACTTGGCCACAGAATTATTTTCATAACATTTCCAATTGATTGGAATCAGGAAAAGAGACTTGAGAAAACTCTTAATCTTAGGAGAGTTTTGGCCAGGTTTTCTGGGCAAAGAGCTTCAAGGAAGTCCACTCCAGCCTTAAGACAATAGGATTATTGACAGAAGTCAACCTGGAGATGGAAGCTTTGCAAACATTTCCCTGTTTTTCTTTTCTTTCTTTCTTTCTTTCTTTCTTTCTTTCTTTCTTTCTTTCTTTCTTTCTTTCTTTTTTTTTTTTTTTTTTTTTTTTTTTTTTTTGAGATAGAGTCTCACTCTGTTAGCTGGAGTGTCTTGGCATGATCTCAGTCCACTGCAACCTCCACCTTCTGGGTTCAAGCAATTCTCCTGCCTCAACCTCCTGAGTAGCTGGGACAATAGGTGCCCACCACCACACCCAGCTAATTTTTGTATTTTTAGTAGAGCTGGGGTTTCACTATATTTGCTAGGCTGGTCTTAAACTCCTGACCTCAAGTGATCTGCCCACCTCGGCCTCCCAGAGTGCTGGAATTACAGGTGTGAGCCACCACGCCCGGCCACAGTTCCCTGTTTCAACTGGAGAGTTTATAATTATTTGATTGGCCAAGCCTGCAGACCGAACTTTGTTATCAAGCTCTGAAGAGCTCTGCCTGTGGAAAGATCTTGTTTCTAGTCTCCCTGCCCCCACACCAACAGCATCTTCCCCAAATTCTTTAGGATACCCAAAGCTGTCCTTGCCAGGTGTTGGATGTGATGGAGTGAGAGAACTGGCCTATCCCACGACTGAGATGCATGTTGATTCTGCCAGATCCAGGGCAAAATTAACTTCTCACCCAGGACTGCCATTCTAATTTGTCATGGGACCTGAGGTCACATTAATAATAGTTGTGCAAAGTCCCAAATTGATAATATTTGCTTCTTAATACATTTTACAAATAATTGTTTTCATTTGGCTACTTGGAGTTATTAAAACAAAAAATATATATACAGGGACTTCATGATGACCCAGCTTTAAGGCCTCACAGAGCTAAAAGGAGGTGCCTCTCTGGGATGGCTCCCTGAATATACTTTAACAGAGCAAGTAGCATAGAGTGATGCAGCAACCTTCAACAATTGAGCAATTTTTATTTTACATATTGAGGTGTTCAGGTGAATAAATATACAGGTAGATGCCTAATCACAAGTACCATGGCATGCTTCAACTCTAAAATCTACTAGCTAAAATTCACTTTCTAAAAAATTTTAGTTTAGTTTAAGTTCTGGGATACATGTGCAGGTTTGTTACATAGGTATACATGTGCCAAGGTGGTTAGCTGCACCTGTCAACCCATCATCTAGTTTTAAGCCCCGCATGCATTAGCTCTTTGTCCTGGTGTTCTCCCTCCCCTTGCCCCTCTCTGCACCATCCTGTCCCCCTACAACCAGGCCCTGGTATGTGTTGTTCCCCGCCTGTGTCCATGTGTTCTCATTGTTCAACTCCCACTTATGAGTGAGAACATGTGGTGTTTGGTTTTCTGTTCCTGTGTTAGTTTGCTGAGGATGATGGCCATTAGCTTCATCCATGTCACTGCAAAGGACACGATCTCATTCCTTTTTATGGTTGCATAGTATTCCATGGCGTATATGTACCACATTTTCTTTATCACTGATGGGCATTTGGGTTGGTTCCATGTCTTTGCTATTATAAAATTCACTTTTTTTGAGACTTCACATTACCTCTCTGTGGGCCAGGCTTTAGATTAGTTGCTCTACATCTCATTAAGTCCTCCCAACAATACTGTGAGGTAGACATGATTATTATCCTCATTGTGCAGGTGAGAAACCCAAGGCTTAGAGGGTTTAAAAACCTAGTCAGAGGTTCCAAGCTAGTCAGCTGGTGGAAGCCTAAACTCAGACCCCTGACTCCTGGGTCCATACCTCTCAACCCCTGAGAACAGCCATGAACAAAGAAATGCTATTTTTTTCAAACTGCTGAAATATGCATTCTTTATTTAAGCAGGCTCAAGAGATCATTCTTAAAACACTTGTACTTAGGTAAACATACAGTGCAGGAAATATGCAAGACTTTCCCTTGAGAATTAAAAAAAACTTGTCACTGTTCTTTCAATAAATAAGACTTTAATTATTCCTTTCTTAAGTGAGCTACTTTCATCATATATTTGCCAACTGAATATTGTCCCACACTTGCTTAAGTACTTTCTCAAACTGGTATACGGCAAAAAAAATGTTGGTATCTTACCAGTCTGATTTTTCTTTCCCACTAAACACCACTCTGGCAGTTTATATTGCTTAGAACCCATTGCTTGGGGATGGAGGGCAGGAGTGTGGGAAATGTGTAAGCTTTTGATTACAAGAGTTATGCATCTTGGTCTTAAAATTATGTTTGCTTTGCAAAGAAGAGAAGGTTCTGGAATAGAGTGTCTCCTTGGCAGTTTATATGTCTTTATCTTGGCTCAGACTTAGGCCAGACAACAAGCAAGCTGCCCACTGCTAAGATTGCAACTATTCTGTGAAAGCCTATGGGGCATTTCAGAAAGGCAGGGGTCCTGGTTGTGTGCACGGAGGTGAGATCTGGCTTTTCATGAGCCTGATTCCTTCCATTTCTTTCAGGAAATAGAGGAGCAAAGGCATCAAATTTCCAGATCTGGCTTGCTAAATTTCTGGAAAGACATGCTGCCACCAAGGTTTTGGGTGAGCATGTGATTGTTCCTGCCTTCCCAAGTTCACTTTCCCCCTTAGGAAGGAAGTGGTTGTCAGCCTTCTATGCGAGTCAGACAGCACAGTCTGTGTGCGCTCTTGCTCTGTCTCTGTGGAGTGCACCCAGGCAGCAGAGATGCCCCAGGCTCTGGCACTGAACTTGGCTTACAAGTTGAAGGTGGAAATAAGACACACATTCATTTCTTTTAAAAACATCATGCTAAGTCCAGAGGCTGGGACTCTTCCCAGGAGAGGCCTGAATGCCCTGCCCTCCCACTGCCAAGTCTTTCTTTTCTTTTTCTTGTGGCCTTTCTTGATCCTGGTCTGCTCTAACTGGAAAGCCAGGTCCCCAGAGATGGGCCCTGTGGTACTGAGGGGGTGGGAGTCATGGGAAATGTCCCCCATCACCAAAGCCAGGGGCCTCTCCACACACACTGGGTAATTTTGAAGGAGCAGGGATGATGTCTGACTCACAAGACTTTAAAGTATTCAAGATTCTGTATTTTCCACAACCTGAGTGAGGCATTAGCATACAAAGCACAGTGAAAAGACAGTTCATTCATTCATTCATTCATTTATTCATTCATTCATTCAAAAGACTTTCACATGTGGCAAGATGGCTGAATAAGAACAGCTCTGGTCTGCAGCTCCCAGAGAGATCAATGCAGAAGGTGGGTGATTTCTGCATTTCCAACTGAGGTACCAGCTCATCTCACTGGGACTAGTTAGACAGTGGGTGCAGCCCATAGAGGGCGAGCTGAAGCAGGGTGGGGCGTTGCCTCACCCAGGAAGTGCAAGGGGTTAAGGAACTCCCTCCCCTAGCCAAGAGAAGCCTTGAGAAACTGTCTCATAAGGAACCATGCATTCTGGCCCGGATATTATGCTTTTCCCATGGTCTTCACAACGTGCAGACCGGGAGATTCCCTCGGGTGCCTACACCACCAGGGCCCTGGGTTTCAAGCACAAAACTGGGTGGCCATTTGGGCAGACACTGAGCTAACTGCAGGAGTTTTCTTCATACCCCAGTGGTGCTTCACATGCCAACAAAACAGAACCGTTCACTCCCCTGGAAAGGGGGCTGAAGCCAGGGACCCAAGTGTTCTAGCTCAGTGAATCCCACCCCCACGGAGTCCAGCAAGCTAAGATCCACTGGCTTGAGAATCTTGCTGCCAGCACAGCAGTCTGAAGTCGAACTGGGACACTCGAGCTTGGTGGGGCAGGGGCGTCCATCATTACTGAGGCTTGAGTAGGCGATTTTCCCCCTCACAGTGTAAACAAAGCCTCTGGGAAGTTTGAACTTTACAGAGCCCACTAAAGCTTAGTAAAGCCACTGTAGCCAGACTACCTCTCTAGATTCCTCCTCTCTGGGCAGGGCATCTCTGAAAGAAAGGCAGCAGCCCCAGTCAGGGGCTTACAGATAAAACTCCCATCTCCCTGGGACAGAGCACCTGGGGGAAGGGGCAGCTGTGAGCACAGCTTCAGCAGACTTAAACGTTCCTGCCTGCCGGCTCTGAAGACAGAAGCAGATCTCCCAGCACCGTGCTCAAGCTCTGCTAAGGGACAGACTGCCTCCTCAAGTGATTCCCTAACCCTCATTCCTCCTGACTGGGAGACACCTCCCAGCAAAGGTTGACAGACACCTCATACAAAAGAGCTCTGGCTCACATCTGGTGGGTGCCCCTCTGGGACGAAGCTTCCAGAAGAAGAAACAGGCAGAAATCTTTGCTGCTCTGCAGCCTCCGCTGGTGATACCCAGGCAAACAAGGTCTGAAGTGGACCTCCAGCAAACTCCAGCAGACTTGCAGCAGACGGGCCTGAGTGTTAGAAGGAAACTAACAAACATAAAGGAATAGCATCAACATCAACAAAAGGACATCTACACAGAAACCCCATCAGAAAGTCACCAGTATCAAAGACCAAAGGTAGATAAATCCACAACGATGAGGAAAAACCAGTGCAAAAAGGCTGAAAATTCCAAAAACCAGGACACCTCTTCTCTGCCAAGGGATCACAAGTCCTTGCCAGCAAGGGAATAAAACTAGATGGAGAATTAGAATTACTTTGATGAACTGACAGAAGTAGGCTTCAGAAGGTGAGTAATAACAAACTCCTCTGAGCTAAATGAGCAATGTTCTAACCCAATGCAAGGAAGCTAAGAATCTTGAAAAAAGGTGAGAGGAATTGCTAACTAGAATAACCAGTTTAGAGAAGAACATAAATGACCTGATGGTGCTGAAAAACACAGCACAAGAACTTCATGAAGCATATACAAGTATCAATAGCCAAATCAATCAAGCAGAAGAATGGATATCAGAGACTGAATATCAACTTAATGAAATAAATCATGAAGACAAGATCAGAGAAAAAAGTATGAAAAGGAACAAACAAAGCCTCCAAGAAATATGGGACTATGTGAAAAGACCAAACCTACGCTTGACTGGTGTACCTGAAAGTGATGGGGAGAATGGATCCAAGTTGGAAAACATTCTTGAGGATATTATCCAGGAGAATTTCCCCAACCCAGCACAACAGGCCAACATTCAAATTCAGTAAATTCAGAACACCACAAAGAAACTCCTTGAGAAGAACAACCCCAAGACACATAATCATCAGATTCACCAAGGTTGAAATGAAGGAAAAAATATAAAGGGCAGCTAGAGGGAAATGTCAGGTTACCTATACAGGGAAGTCCATCAGACCAGCAGTGGATCTCTCTGCAGAAACCCTACAATCCAGAAGAGAGTGGGGGCCAATATTCGACATTCTTAATGACAACAATTTTCATCCCAGAGTTTCATGTCCAGTCAAACTAAGCTTCATAAGTGAAGGAGAAATAAAATCCTTCACAGACAAGCAAATGCTGAGAGATTTTTTTCACCACCAGGCCTGCCGTACAAAAGCTCCTGAAGGAAGCACTAAATATGGAAATGAAAAACAGGTACCAGTTACTGCAAAAATATATCCAATTGTAAAGATCATTGGCACTATGAAGAAACTGCATCAACTAATGGGCAAAATAACCAGCTAGCATCATAATGACAGGATCAAATTCACACATAACAATATTAACCTTAAATGTAAATGGGCTAAATGCCTCAATTAAAAGACACAGACTGGCAAATTAGATAAAGAGTCAAGACCCTTTGGTGAGCTGTATTCAGGAGACCCATCTCATGCGCAAAGACAAACATAGGCCCAAAATAAAGGGATGGAGGAATATTTACCAACCAAATGGAAAGCAAAAAAAAAAAAAAAAAGCTGGGGTTGCAATCCTACTCTCTGATATAACAGACTTCAAATCAACAAAGATCAAAAAAGACAAAGAAGGGCATTACATAATGGTTAAGGAAAAATGCAACAAAAAGAGCTAACTATCCTAAATATATGTGCACCTAGTACAAGAGTACCCAGATTCATAAAGCAAGTTCTTAGAGACCTACAAAGAGACTTAGACTCCCACATAATAATAGTGGGAGACTTTACACTGTCACCTCACTTGTAAACAAATTTAAACAAATTTATAAGAAAAAAAACCAACCCCATCAAAAAGTGGACAAAGGATATGAACAGACACTTCTCAAAAGAAGACATTTATCCGGCCAACAAACATATGAAAAAAAAGTTCATCACCACTGGTAGTTAGAGAAATGCAAATCAAAACCACAATGAGATACCATATCAAGTCAGTTAGAATGGCAAAAATTAAAAAGTCAGAAAACAACAGATGCTGGAGAGGATGTGCAGAACTAGGAACACATTCACAGTTGGTGGGATTGTCTTCCACCATTGTGGAAGACAGTGTGGCCATTCCTCAATGATCTAAAACCAGAAATACTACTTGACCCAGCAATCCCACTACTGGGTATATACCCAAAGGATTATAAATCACTCTACTATAAAGATACATGCACACATATGTTTATTATGGCACTATTCACAATGGCAAAGACTTGGGAACCAACCCAAATGCCCATCAATGATAGACTGGATAAAGAAAATGTGGCACATATACACCATGGAATACTATGCAGCCATGAAAAAGGATGAGTTCATGTCCTTTGCAGGGACATGAATGAAGCTGGAAACCATCATTCTCAGCAAACTAACACAGGAACAGAAAACCAAACACCTCATGTTCTCACTCATAAGTGAGAGTTGAACAATGAGAACACATGGACATAGGGAGGGGAACATCACATACCAGGGTCTGTCAGGGGGTAGGGTACTAGGGGAGGGATAGCATTAGGAGAAATACCTAATGTAGGTGACGGGTTGATGAGTGCAGCAAACCACCATGGCACCTGTATACCTATGTAACAGACCTGCACGTTCTGCACATGTATCCCAGAATTTAAAGTATAATAATTAAAAAATAAAAAGACTTTCACAGCCTGCTCCTGGGTGGGAGGCATGTTGTTGTGCACTGAGGGCTACAGAGACTGGGGTTAGGTTTGCTAGAAGCTTCCAGGTGAGCCCCAGTGATGTGATACATGAAATAGAATACAAAAGATGATCTGTGTAAACCCACAAGAGAAACACAGAATGCGATAAAAGCACAGAAGAGGGAGACAAGATAAGCTGGGAGGTCTGTGTCAGGAAAGGCTTCTAGGCAGCATTTGAGCCAGGCCTTGAAGAATTGATTGTATTTGGACACAAGAAATGAGGCAGAAGCGAAGATTACAAGTCAGCAAAGAAATGAGAGGAAGTTTAGGATAGGATTACAATATCAGAAAATCTGACTTAAAGACTTAATGATAAGGGGCAGTTTAATAGCTCTGCACAGTTTACAAAGCATTTTACTATCTATTATTTTATCTGATTCATGCAAAATATGAACTTAAGTCTTAAGACTCTTATCATATTTTATTTGTAGGAAACCTGGACTGAAGGAGCAAACGTGAAAATAGTTTAAGCATTGCAAAATCCTACATGAAGTGAGATGCTACTATTTATTACTAATGATTACAAAGTATTAGAGTAGACAGTATAGTATAACTAAATTCAATGTACATATTGTTTTATTAATGCTGCATCCCCTAGCCCAGCTTGAATAACAATAACATAAGAGCATTAACAATGCCTGGTTCTAACAATGGATTTCATGACTCTCTGTGATTACTTTTTAGAAAGATGGAGATACAATGAAGAGACATTCACGTGGATACTCACATATGCAGGGAAAGTGCCCACACATGTTTGGACTGGAGACAAACTACAAGACTGGATGTCCCTGAAGAGGGAGACTGGGACTTCTGGCCTATCCAAAGATGGCATGACTCCCCCACACGTTCTCTTTCAGAACTTTGCTCCACCTTCATCAGGAAATGGCATCTAATTCCCTTTCCCTTAAATCCAGGAAGGGCTTGTGACTCTCCTGGAACTGACAGAATACAGCAGAAATGAGGCAGTGTGATTTACGAGGCTAGGTCCTGAAAGGCAATGCAGCTTCTGCCTTGTGAACTATTATAGAACACACCCATGGGGCTCTGAACCACTTAGTGAGAAGTCTGCGGCTGCCATGCCACGAGGAAGCCCAAGCTACACAGAGGCATCATTTGCAGTTGTTGCAGCTAACTGACGGCCCAACTGACAGCAGTACTGACTGCCAGATCAGCGAATGAAGACACGCTGAAGGCTCCTGCCCTGGCCATCGGGTCATCCCAACCTCTAAGCCTTCCTATCTGAAGCTGCACTTTGTGTAGCAGAAACAAACACTCCCTATTGTGCCTGTTCAGGATTCATAACTCTCACAATCTGTGAGTAAAAAAAAATGGTTGTTTTAAATCACTAAGTTTTAGGATAATTTGTCACACAACAATAGTAAGTAGTATTTCAACTTGATCTATAACGGCTTATTTCTCCACCAAAAAATCTAAAGAAAATATGACAAAATGCTAACATTTTTTCATTTGGAGAGGTGGGTACATATGTTGTATGTGTTAGACTTTTCTTTGAAAGCTTTCTTACTTTTAATTGGAAAAGTTTATGTGATCTAACATGAAATACAAATTGTTGAAACTTCCAGTAAATTTACAAGTGCTAATGTTAAAAAATAATTCTAAAAGACCCACAAACAAAGATATTTACCTTTACTTTGTATATTTAAGGATTAAAAAAATGGAGATGAAAATACAGAACTATGAAGTGGGCAATAAAGATCACAAGCAGGCATCACTGGAATTGCTGTAGTAATGGTTTATACAGTAGCAAATTCTGGTATTGTTCCCCATGACTTATAAATGAGTTAAACATTTTCATAATAGTCTGGAAAATGTTAGCATGCTACGGCAGCATTATTTGCATGATATCCATTTTGGAATAACCATGGATTTTGGCGTGATAAAAACAGGCATCCAGGAATAATTTGTCAATACACTATGTCAGGCTTTGAAGTTTAGGTTGTTTACAGATGGAGCATTACTGAAAAAATAAAGAACAATGGCAAAATGCAATCATTGATATGAAAATCCCCTGAAAGTATCTACTGTTCAAGTAGGCACTTGGAAATTGTGGCATTGGAGATAATGAAATACATGATAGTTGACCTAAGATTACTTCAACATTTCACTAAATAGAATGCTTTCTACAGACCAGCTCCAGATTTCAGATTCATGACTCCTGGAAGTATGGGTGAATCAGAAGCCCGAAGCACGGTCAGTTGTGTCCATCTGTGAAATGTGTTTGGCTTCATCAGAGCTTGGACAGAATATGCAAGCAGTGAAAGAAGAGATGTACCGGGAAGCACAAAATGAGCAGAACGGTGAAATATGAACCAGTGACTATGGCAGCTACCTGCGCTGGCCACAGGGGTCCCTACAGAGTTGGAATCCTATTCCTGCCTTTCGCACAGCTGACGCTCTGGTGTGATACACAAGACCAAGTGTGAGGAGGTGAGTGAACGGCAACCTCAAGGTCATCGGAGACCCTGGGAAGCGCAGATTCTGTGGTGTGGTGGGGATGATGGAGACCACACTAGGTTGAGGAATGAGTGGAAGGTGAGAATGTAGAGATGATGAAAGTGTCTATGACAGAGAATTACAGGTGCTCAGCTGTAGAGGAACACAGGGATAAGGGACACTGCTCTAAACAGCAGATGAACTTAAGCAGGTTTAAGTGTGGACGAACAAAGAACACCAGTGAAGGAGAGACTGAAGACAGGCATCAAAGGTGTGGTGGGCAGGTGGAAATCACCTGAGAAGCCAGGAGGGGCGGGGACCAGAGCACAGGTGAAAAATAAGCTTTCAACAGGGGGTGGTGTTATAGCTCTTCTACTGTGGGGTTAGAAGGAAGCTATGGGAGCAGAGATAGAGAAGTTGATTGTCCTGGTGCAGGACATTGAAGAAATGTATTATTCCAAGTTTTCTATTTTCTCAGGGAAGTGAAGAGTGAGTGGTTTGCTAAGAGTAGGGGAAGAGAGTATGAGTGGGGAGGGGCAGGTGGGAAGTTGGCAGAGAATAGAGACTGGAGAGCCAGAGTAGACATCAGGACACTCAACACGACTGTCAGGCAACACCAGACACCAGGAACTAGAGAGGATAGAGCAGCATGTGCTGGGAGTGGTGTCTCCAGCAGTGCTCTCAGCCCAGGCAGGACAGTAGGTAGGGCAGCGGGGCCACTGGAAGATGTGGGCTGAAGAACTGGACCAGCGACCTAGGCTGGATGGAGGAGGAAAAGGAGGAAGACTCAACAGAGAGGGTGCAGGGACATTATGGGTGAAGGTAGCTGAGTGGCCTGAGGCTGGCACCGACTACAGAGGTACAGGGGAGGGACCTGGGCCTCTTGTTCATGGCAGTGTCCCAGCACCTATAGCAGTGCCCCATCATCCACGATGTGTCTGGATGCCCTGACCACTCTATACTACCTCTCAAATGAACAAATTAGTGCATTTCAGGCATGGCCCAAGGCAGGGCTTCCGGGATGACAGGAACACCACTTGGAGACAGCAGCGGAAGACACTGAACAGCAGCATGGACTGTCAGGGCAGAGGAAGTTTCAGTTACATTCAAAATATGCACATGGAGGTGCTATCAATTCCTGATGGGAGTATGTGCTGTTTTTATAGGACTCGCAAGTTGCAATAGAGGTATGCAAGTTGCAGTAGAGGGGAAAATGCTTCAGTGAAAGAAGCCATGTGATATGGTTTGGCTGTGTCCACCCAAATCTCATTTTGAATTCTAGTTCCCATAATCCCCATGTGTTATGGGGGAAACCTGGTGGAAAATAATTGAATCATGGGGGCAGTTACCCCCATGCTGCTATTCTCATAATAGTGAATGAGTTCTCATGAGATCTGATGGTTTTATAAGGAGCTTTTCCCCCTTTTGCTCAGCACTTTTTGCTGCCGTCATGTGAAGAAGGACGTGTTTGCTTCCCCTTCCACCATGGCTGTAAGTTTCCTGAGGCCTCCCCAGCCATGCAGAACTGTGAGTCAATTAAACCTGTTTCCTTTATATATTACCCAGTATTGGTTATATCTTTATTAGCAGCATAAGAATCAACTAATATAGTAAATTGGTACTCCAGAGAATGGGGTGCTGCTATAAGGATACCCAAAAATGTGGAAGCAACTTTGGAACTAGGTAACAAGCAGAGATTGAAACAGTTTGGAGGGCTCAAAAGACAGGAAAATGTGGAAAAGTTTGGAACTTCCTAGAGACTTGGAGGGCTCAGAAGACAGGAAGATGTGGGAAAGTTTGGAAGTTCCTAGAGACTTATTGAACTACTTTGACCAAAATGCTGATAGTGGACAATGAAATCCAGACTGAGGTGGTCTCAGTTACAAGCCTTGGCAGCTTTCACATGGTGTTGGTCCTGTGGGTTGGCAGAGGACAAGAATTGAGGTTCAGGAACCTCCACCTAGATTTCAAAGGATGTATGAAAACACACGGATGTCCAGGCAGATGTGTACTGGGGGGCACAGCCCTCATGGAGAACCTTTGCTAGGGCAGTGCAGAAGGGAAATGTGGGGTCAGAGCCCTCACACAGAGTCCCTACTAGGGTACTTCCTAGTGGAGCTGTGATAAGAGGGCCACTGTCCTCCAGAACCCAGAATGGATAGATCCACTGACAGCTTGCACTGTGTGCCTAGAAAAGCCACACACTCTACACCAGCCATGAAGGTAGCTGGGAGGGGACTGTACCCTGCACAGCCACAAGAGCAGAGCTGTCCAAGGCTGTGGGGGCCCATCTCTTGCCTCAGTGTGACCTGGATGTGGCTTGTAGCACCTTTATTTTGGTCAATTTTTCCCATTTGGCATGGTTGTATTTACCCAATGCCTGTATCCCCATTGTATCTAGGAAGTAACTAAATTATTTTCGGTTTTACAGGCTCATAGGTTGAAGGGACTTGCCTTGTCTCAGATGAGACTTTGGACTTGGACTTTTTAGTTAATGCTGGAATAAGTTAAGAATTTGGGGGACTGTTGGGAGGGCATGATTGTGTTTTGAGATGGGAGGACATAAGATTTGGGAGGGGACAGGGTGAAATGATATGGTTTGGCTGTGTTTCTACCCAAATCCCATCTTGAATTGTAGTTCTCATAATCCCCATGTGTCGTGGGGGGACCTGGTGGGAGGTAATTGAGTCATGGAGGTGGTTACCCCATGCTGCTGTTCTCATGATAGTAAATGAGCTCTCATGGAATCTCATGGTTCTCTTTTCCCCCTTTTGTTCAGCACTTCTCCTTGCTGCCACCATGTGAAGAAGGAAGTGTTTGCCTCCCCTTCCACCATGATTGTAAGTTTTCTGAGGCCTCCCCAACTGTTCTGAACTGTGAGTCAATTAAACCTCTTTCCTTTATAAATTACCCAGTCTCAGGTATGTCTTTATTAGCAGCATGAGAAAGACTAATATACCATGTCAGTGAGTATTAGCTGAATTTTAAAGAAGTGAACTTCTGATGACTTTCTTTGAAAAAAGCCACATTTTTCATTCAAGTGTAAGGTTAGCCATCATCATCACAATGAAAAAAATCACTAGCTAATACAAGCCTCCTTCTAGACAGTGATCCTCAAAGTGTGGTCCTAAGACCTGGGACAACAACATCTGGGAACTGCAAGTGTTAGAAATGCAAATTTTCAGGCCCTACCCCAGACCCACTCGATCAGAAACTCCAGTGAGGCCCAGCAGTCTGGTTCCACAAGCCCCCTAGGTGATTCTGAGATCTAAAATCTAAGAGCCCTCAAGTCAGGTGGATTGGGACAGGACATTGGTTTAGGGTGAGGCAGACCTTGCAGGGAAACCATTTTTCATGATGTCTTAACTTGGGCGAGTCACAAAACTGCTCCCAGCCTCAATTCCATCCTTCAAAATAGGGGAAAATAATGACTTACCTCATGAGGCTATTTCTGATGCTGAAGACAGTTTAACATTTAAAACACCTGGAATGTATCTAGCTATTATGTCTTGTGACTAGAAATTTTCAGTAATCAAAATAACCCCAAAGAATACATTATCTCTCACACAGATTTAAAAACCTTAATGGCTCATGAATCAAGTGTATTTTGCTACATAGTAAAAAAATCATTGATTTTACTATGTAAATACACTTACTATGTACGTGTATTTTTTTACATAATAAAAAAGTCATTATATTGATATAAAACAATATAAACTTGATAAGGTAAAAGATAATGTGTACACTTTAACAGAGCATAGCTATTAAAAGCTATAAATCAGATTACAACCTAAATGAAGCCATTGCCTTTTCAATTATTCATATGGAGGAAGGTAATTGTAGGTTTCGTATACCATTTCAGCCTAATTTATCATCTGATCCTGCTCTGAGCAATGGAGTCTTTTTGTTACAACAGTTTCCTAACTGGGGAATTCCCTCTGGTGCCAGAGGCTTGATTCTTCTCTAAACAGCCCCCTCTTTTCAGAGAGTCTTTTCCTTCACATGGACAACTAGGTAACAATTTTGCTTCAGAGATGATCAACAGGTACTTTTACTAACTATGGGTCTTGACAACCTCCCTCTATTGTGCCTTACGGAAAAAACGATTTAGTGCCTGTTCCTTTACTGAAAACCCAATCCAATTTGTATACTTTAATTTCTGCATCTTTGACTTGTTCCTCAGAAATCCCATCAAGTTGAACAGCATGACTGTAGTTATTGTCAACACTGCACCCATCCACTCATCTGTGTCAAATGTGGTGCCACCACGAAGGCTGCTTCACACCTCCTGGTTCTGCATTTGGCAAAATAATATCTGAATTAGTTAAGAAGGAAGTGTAAGCAGCAGTAACTAAAAGCTCTCGCCTTTAGGGCTCCTATGCAGCCAGTCCTTACCTTCCAACAACTCATCTACCACATGGAGTGCACAAATACGGTTGAAATCATACAGTCTGCACAAATGTATAACCCAGCCTTCTTCTTCCTTAATATACCATCAACATTTCTGTATTATTTTATAAGCATGGTTTCCTCATCCCTGTAGTAACTATTTCAAATGACTACACCACATTTATTTAGCCATATTCCTTCTCTATTACACATGCAAATAATTCACAGCTTTTCATCATCATACATTTTATGAATCATTTTTCTACTTGTGGGTCACTTAGGGTGACCAATTGTCCCCGTTTATCTAGGACTCTCCTGGTTTTAACACTGAAAGTTCGTGTCCCAGGAAACCCCTTCACTCCCGGCAAGTGGGGACAGCTGGTCAGCCTGGGAAAGCCCCAGATGCAAGCAGAAGAAAGTGGGGCCGGCATGCTGAACAGAGTCATCAAGGAAAACCCCCCACAGACAAAGGCGGGTTTGAAGGCAGCCACTGTGCTGGGGTAAGGGACATGTCTAAGTAAGGTTTATGGAGCTGCCCCTTCAGGCGGACAAAAGATGGTGGCAGCGGATGCAAGACATGCAGGCGCTTGGAAACAGAGAAGCACATTCTGCAGAGTGTGGCCTGGGAGGATCAGGGACAGGGTCTGTGCTCTGTCCACTGTGGGGAGTGGGCAAGGATGGTGGTGGCTTGCTGGGACTCACCCCAGGCCACAGGAAAACCCCAACCCGGCCCCATCCAGCATTCAGAGCCAGCTGCAGGTGAATCTGAGCTGGGCACCCATCTGCCACGGGTGACAACCGGAGCCTGAGGCTTCACCCAGGAGGGCCCTGCTCTTGTGAGCAGGCTGCCTGCACCTGGGAGAAGCTCTAGCCCCCAAAGAGGGGCACGGGGCCGGAGTCAGAGCTTCCTGCCTCACAGGTGTGCCGGTCACGTGGGACACACGAGGCCTTCGCGATGGGATCTTCCTAGACAAGGGGTCACGACAGAAGCCGGACTAGGCCCAGCAGGGGCGGGCTGCAACCTCTGCTCCGCTTCCAGGCCACTTCCCTCACCTGAAACTCCCACCTGCTCTTCCCGTCTTGGCTCATCCCAGCTCCTGCTGGACACATCGCCCCCTTCCAACCTCTTCTCGGACCTTCCACCGGGTTTAGGCCAAGACCCTCTCTTCCTGCTCCTCGGCTATACTGTGCGCACTGGGGCACGATGCCCCATGTCTGCCTGATATAGCTGCCTGCGCCCCCGGAAGCCCAGCCTAGCCTCGGTTCTCGGCGGGCTCCGGGGCTCCCTGCGCTCAGTTAGAGACACCTCCGTCTCCGTCAGCCCAAAGGAGACCCTGGCAGGAGTGAAGGATCCGTGGGTCCCTGGATGGGACGTTCTCGGGCTCCCTGGCCCCGGCCCAGCCCTGTCGGAGCTCTGAGCGCCCCGCTGCCGGCACCACCTCGAGCTCGGACCTCCTGCTCCTCTGCTCCTGGGCGCAGGATTCCACGCTGGGGCCGCCTGAGTCCCCTCCGGGCGCCGGAGCCTAATGCCAGAAGGCTCATGCCTGGGACAGAGTTTTCCTCCTCTCCCCCACTGCACTGTCTGGCCTGCCCCCATCCACTGGGGCTCGGCCTCTCTGGACTTCCCGCGGTGCCCCTCAGTCCCCTCTCTGTGGCGGCTCCACAGAGAGTCTAATGCATGAAACAGCTTCCACGCCCTCGCTTCAGCCTCTGCTTCCCTGGAAACTCACATGGAGACACTACCATGCTAAAGAACCAAAAAGACAAACGGAAAGGGTGACCTAGAAAGGAAAGCGGTAAGAGGCAGAGCGTTTGGTTTCAGGCAGGCCTGAGCCTACCCAGAAAACCGCCAGAGCAGGCCGGGCGCGGTGGCTCACGCCTGTAATCCCAGCACTTTGGGAGGCCAAGGCGGGCGGATCACGAGGTCAGGAGATCGAGACCATCCTGGCTAACACGGTGAAACCCCGTCTCTACTAAAACTACAAAGAAAAAAAAAAATTAGCCAGGCGTGGTGGCGGGCACCTGTAGTCCCAGCTACTCAGGAGGCTGAGGCAGGAGAATGGCGTGAACCCGGGAGGCGGAGCTTGCAGTGAGCCGAGACCCTGCCATTGCACTCCAGCCTGGGCGACAGAGCGAGACTCTGTCTCAAAAAAAAAAAAAAAAAGAAAAAAGAAAAAGAAAAGAAAAGAAAAGAAAAAAGAAAAAGCCGCCAGAGCACAGTCCTGCAGAGGGTTTTGGACACGTCTGCTACCTTCTCTTCCTAACCAGGAAGCTGATGTGCTCCTTGAAGACAGAAGCAATCCCTGAAATTCTGAACCTGAGAACACATAAAAGCATCCTACAAACTGTGGATTATCCAAAAGAAAAGCTGGGGAATGCAACTACTAAATTTGGTGATTGAATTATCGGATTAATACCAGGTTTTTCAGATGGAAACTGAGACGCATCTTCCATGTGCCATGTTCTAGGGTCGCAGCATCCCTGGGTGACCCCTGAAATCTGTGCATTGTTCATCCCCGTTTTGCAGCCAGGTGACACCCACAGGTAAACAGCTCCTGGGAAGGCTTGGGTCAACTGTCCTAAGGGGATCAAAGTATCTGCAGTATTAGCACACTTAGGATGTATTTAGCTTGCGAAGCACAAGTGTATGCCACAGGTCACTTTAAATGATGTTTCATTGTATTCTCAAGTTACCAGACAGAAGCTGACCTAGTATTAGAAAGGGAAAACTCCCCAGACACACGCATTTCTTCATGTGCTTAGTGGTCTTTTCGAGAAGTTTCTTCTCATGAAAACTATCTCTATCCTTTGTTGATTCCTCTGCAAGACTTGCTATCTTTTACTTGTTGATTTACAGAACTTCTTTTCCTATTCTAGAGATGTCAGTTAATTACTTGTTGGTTCAGACATTACAATTTCTTTTCCAACTCTCCTATCCCGCAGCTCCAGATTCTGGACAAGTTATCTAATCTCACTGTATCTTCCTTCCTCCTCTAAAAAATATCTAAGAAAATGGCACATGCCTCATCAAGTGGGTAGGATTGAGTTGAACACATGTCAAGTGTCTATAGCAGTGTTGAGCACACAGTGAACATTATTGAAGCGTTTGATGCATTGTATAACTCCCATAATGACCCTGATTAGAGTAGTATGGCTCTACTCAGTATCATTGTCATCATCCAATTAATTCTGCTAATGGTATCTGTCATGAGACAGAAATCTGATATAATCTAGATAATCCATTTTTGGCTTATATTTTTCTTTAAAAGTCTTTCCCTGACCTTGTCATGTTTCTCTATATGTTCCTTCATTAATATTACCGTTTACTTTGACATTTAAGTCTTCAACCCCCTTCGAGTCCACTTTTGTACGTGGGGATAGGTGGATTGATTATTCTCCATTTCTGATGAGTCATTACTTTTCTCAACACCAGTTAGCCAACAATCCATCCTCTCCCCATGGAGTTATGGGGCCATCCTTACTGTATATGATGTTCCCCTGGGTGAAGTCAGTTTCCGAGTGCTCTGATCTGTCCATTGGTCCACTTGTCTGTTCTTGTTCCAATACCATGCTGTTCTGATTACTTTGGCTTAGAATTTCACTTTAATTTCTGGTAGAGGAAGCCCTCCTCTTACTCCCTACCCCTTCTTTTAAAATGATTTACCTGCTTCTGGGCCTTTATTCTTCCATATAAATGTTAGAATAACTCCCTTTGCCTCTTCTTTCCTTTAACTGATGACAAATAGGAACATGGATCCCAGCTCCATGATCACCCTATATTTTGTCACCAAGTCAATAATAGGTTAAGGTAAAAAGACTACATTTTGGGGGGGGGGGGAGTTAATAAATACAAATCTTATATCAGCATTAACTTAAATGCTTTTGCAAAGGGAAATACAGAATGGACCTTCCTGAGACTGGTTTAGGAAAGGTGGCCTTGAAATGGACTTTTTTGGATGATGTTTTCTGGGTCAGGAGAGTACTTCAATTTGACTAATGCTGGACTTTGGAGCTTTTCTAGTAGTTGTTATTTGTTTATGTTCTTAAGGGAAAGAGGTGTAATAAAAAGAGACTGAGAGAATAAAAAGGGAGATCAATATAGAGTAATTCAAATAATTTGTAGCTTGTATGTATCTTTTTTTTTAAGATGGAGTCTTGCTCTTGTTGCTCAGGCTGGAGTGCAATGGTGTGGTTTCGGCTCACTGCAACCTCCACCTCCTCGGTTCAAGTGATTCTCCTGCCTCAGCCTCCTGAGCAGCTGGGATTACAGGAGCCTGCCACCACGGCTGACTAATTTTTGTATTTTTAGTAGAGACAGGGTTTCACCATGTTGTCCAGGCTGGTCTCAAACTCCTGACCTCAGGTGATCCATCCACATCGGCCTCCCAAAGTGCTGGGATTATGGGCATGAGCCACTGCGCCTAGCCACTTGTATGTATCTTTTATACTTTGACAGGTTGTATGGTTTAAAAAAAGAAAAATCATTTAAGTGAACTGTCTATGAAAATTTAGTAAGGAAAAATAATTGTATAGTATGCTATCAAATAAGAATTGAAAACTATTATAAAAAGAATACTATGGTTATAAATACTTGAAAAGTATAGGAAATAACATTTTTACTATTCTTCTAATAGTTGTAATAAGATAATGAGTTAAAGGTCATGCTGTACCAATGTGAAATCCGAAAAAGGAGTCATAATTAATCTTTCTTAGACTCTGTTTACAAATGTTATTACAGTTCTTTACCGAAAATCTTCACATATAAAAAAAATCACTGTTCAAACATAGACTACCTGTTGAAATGTAGAGTATATAGAATATAGGTCAACAGCTTCCATTGTGACTGCTTCTTGAACAAGGTTGGATTTCAACCCTATCACCGATTTTCTGTTGCTTTTATCTCCTGGTTTTGTGATGTATCAAATCCATAAGGCTAGATTCAATTACAGCTTTCTATTGCTTCATAGCATAGCCTGTTTGATGTAGACCATTAATGAAACTGCAGGGTCTCCTTTTGGCCAAAAAATCCAGATGCTAAGATGTCTTTTTTTGATATATCCCTTTTTGCTGAACACCATAAGCTCTCTTTCCCTAATTTTAAATTTAGTATGATTGATTATTAAATGTACTATGTTTTCTGGTAATTAAGGAAGAAAACAAGTTTCTAAGCAGGAAATGAGTATTGATAACTGTAAGCATAAATGGAGTATATTATAACATGGCATTTTGTTCCCATTGGATATTAAACTACATTCGTGAATTAAGTTTTAGTGTCTATTCAATGTTATGAGAATTGGAATGCTCAATATATAAAGCACTTCAGTCCAAATTTACCTCAACCCTAACCTGAAGCTCAGCATTCATAATTACTGCCCCACCATAACTGCTGTGTCTTCATTTCATAGATTTGGATTTGGCTTGGGGGAGTATTTTCTCTGAGGTCAGATTCTCGTAGCAACACAAGCACACTGTGATCTGATGTTTTCATTGCCTATAGGACCATTGCAACTGCCCACCAACAACCTAAGGCAAATTTGTCTTATTGACCCAACTAGAATACAGGCATGAGCCAGATGGGTGCCTTTCTAACCACCATAAGGCACCTTTGGGGCACCTTTTGTTGTCCATATTTATTGAAGGATTTCCAGGCTCATGAGAAAACATGGGATGGAGTTCAAGTCCCGCAGTCCCACAGCTGAGTCTTCAGCCCCCACTGAGCTCTGATCTAGTCCTGTCCTGGGATTTCCTGGTTTTAGGAAAGTCCAGGGCTCTGTCCCAGCGTTCTTCTGCTCAGACTGCAATTGGAAAGAAGTGTGGGGTTCTGAGCCAGTCTACGTCCAGCAACCCCAGACCAGACCAGGCAAGGGGAGGACTTGGGCACTACAGATAGTGACAAAGAGCAAGAAGGAGGGGACTGGCATGTGCCCAGAACCTTCCACATGCTCAGCGGTTCCTGCATGTTTCTCATTAGTCCCCAGAGCCACCTGGATGGGGGAATTGTTCACTCTATATCACCATTGAATCCATGGGGGCTTGAGAAATCTTGCCAAATCAGGTAGCTCTGACTTCTACCCTGGGCCTTTCCCTAGTTTTCATTACTAAGCTCCAGTTTATACCAGCTCCTGAGAGTGGACCCCGGCCACGTCCTTAGTGTTGGAATCTTGGTGCCCTGCCTAAAGCCTACTTCCCTCAGCCCTAGGGGCTTGCCATCTGCCCAAATTTCCAAGCCCAAGCTGCCTCTCTGAGTCAACTTCCTCAGTATCTGTTGTCAGCATCTATGATCATCACCAGCTACTTACATATCTCAGACGACAGGACAAGCACTTTGAATGCCTTATTGACATACGTATCCCCCCTAAAACCAGGGAAATCTCAGGACTGGGCTAGTCCAGAGCTCAGAAACCCTCAAATTCAGCCATTTGCTTATATCCACAAAACTAGGAAGTCTACTTTCTTAGCCACCTATTTGCCTTAGCAATACACTACACTAAACCAGTTTGGATCTAAAATTTGATCATTTTTTCACAAAACTTTGCAACAATAAATTGTTATTATCTAATGATCTCTGCAGTTGATAAATAGAAAGACAATTTTATTTGGTTTTACAATGTATTCTACTTGGTTGGATTTAAAATAAAAATTATTGTGTATGCTCTATTAGATACAGACTGGATAGGGAATTGTAGCAATCTTACAAGGATGCTAGGGACTGACAAAAGATGTGATAAATGTGTCACACAATTTCCCACTAACTGCCACACAGGAAGATCAAGAACCTCTGTGGGAAAGGTTCCTGGAACACCTTCTTACATCCTAATAACTTGGACATTTATTTATTTGATTTTTTAAAAAGTTGATGCCAAATTAATCTGAATTAGTTCCAATCTAATTTTCTCCTCTACCTTGAATAGTTAATGTTTTTAACTATCCAGGCAACTTCTCTATGGGTATTTGCATTAAAATACTGATTCGTGAACAATTAAAGGCATTCGTTTCTCAACAGATATTTGCAGTGATTGCTTTTTAAAACATCATCAATATTAAATGTGCAGGCTGTTTTCACCACAACCACTTAATCCCCACAAATGTGCTACCAACAGTTTTTAGTATAGGAGCTCCTGGCACCTTGTCCCTTCGGTTTCTGTCTCAGAAGCATCAGCTTACGACGTCCCTCCTCACTAGCCTGCAAACACGCATGTTGTCTTTCATTCTGTGCTGTCGGTTGCCCAAAGCTTCCCGTTGGCAGAAGTGCCATGAAATCAGAGCCATCCTGTGCGTATGCTGGGCAGACGCAGCAACTGGGAAAGGCCTCTGAGACACTTTGGCATGTTGGGACCAGTGGTCTCTGTTAACGTGGAAAGACTTGCTTATCACTTGGTTATTTCCATTGCTGGTGCCCTATAGTGATCCTATGAGAGAGGTCACCTGCCCTCCCAGAACCGACTTTGAAAGCAGAGTAGGTGCTTTTGTTTCTCAGGTCCAGGCTTGTGCCCATCCTTGTTCTGTCCAGTGGTTTCCACCATGCTCACAGCCACGGACAAGTCCCCTCCTTGGACTCTACAGGGCACTAGGATCCAGAGTAGATGTTAAGGAAGGTGGGACGGATGCCTGCCCCAGAATTGTGTAAATCACATTTATTTATTCACCTTCTTCTAAGCCCCTACACTTCACCCCTCACTAACTTTCTCTATTATCACACAAGTACTAGCCACAGAGTTATTTTGTTTAATTACCAACACAAAGAGAAGTAAGAGAATGGTAACCCTTAAAAAGTTGTTACTGACCTCACCCAGATAAACCAGTATTAGCCATCATTTGACAAGCTCAACAGTCATTTATCACTTTAAAAAGCTACACCAAAGACCATTAAAACTTTGCTTTTTCCTCACAGAATATAAATAAACTTCCTTTCTTGGTTATGGTTTAAGATGGGGGGAAAAACTGGGGCAGAATGTTGGAAAGGTTTTATTCTGTTTTGGAAGGTAGGTGGTGTTTGCTCCCCACTCCATAGCCATGAAGTGGGCAGTGCTGCGCCCTGGGAGCTGCTCAGCCCAGGCCCCTCAGTGCTCCTTGCTGCACCGGGCCTTGCACCTGTGCCCAGCTGCCCTGGAGCAGGCTCGGCTGATGACACAGACTACTGTGCGGTGCCAGGACAGCTGGGAAAAGTCTCTTCGGCACAATGGACGTCAGCACATTAAAATTATGGCCCCAAAGAGCCAGCAGTTCTATTCCTTCCTGTTCCTTTCATGTTCCAGGTCACATCCCTACATTAAGATTCTGCAGACACAGACTCCATGAGCAGATAGGACTCGAGTGAAGTGGAGGCCTGTTTTCCCCCTGCTCCAGAGGTCTGTGGGGGGCCATGGCTACGATGATTGTTCACCCTGTGACTGATCACACCTCGTGGATGCAAGGCTGAGGACGACGCAAGGAATCGGCGTTAGAGGTCAACAGGAAGCAACACCATTGGTAGAGGGCCTGGGTTAATCTCTGAAAGCCAGTTCCAGGGTTGGCCTAGCCATGATCATAAAAAGCATTACATGTGCCAAGGAATCCCTTTCTCATTCATTCATTAATTTAATCACAAATATTTGCCAAACACTGCATTAGGCTCGGAGGACAGAGTGCTGGCCCTCCAGCGCCCCAGAGTCTGATGAGGCCATGTGCACAAGATGAGTACAGCAAAGGCAGCTAGACAGAGAAAGGAAGCCAAGCCCAGCCCTTGGTGGAGGTGGCAGTGGGGCAGGTGTTTCTGGAATAGGTGTGTGTAAAGGCACAAAATGGAACAGCCTCATGAGGAAAGACAGGGTTTTTTTGTTTGTTTGTTTTTTGTTTTGTTTTGTTTTGTTTTATGAGACACAGTCTCCCTCTGTCGCCCAGGCTGGAGTGTAGTGGCGCCATCTCAGCTCATTGCAAGCTCTGCCTCCCAGGTTCACTCCATTCTCCTGCCTCAGCCTCCCCAGTAGCTGGGACTGCAGGCACCTGCCACCACGCCCCACTAATTGTTTTTGTATTTTTTTAGTAGAGACGGGGTTTCACGGTGTTAGCCAGGATGGTCTCGATCTCTTGACCTCGTGATCTGCCCTCCTCTGCCTCCCAGAGTGCTGGGATTACAGGTGTGAGCCACCACGCCCGGCCGAGGAAAGACAGGTATTTTGAGGAAAGGAAAGGAAATAGCACACACAAGAGCTCAAGGGGAGGACAGCTGTGGCACGTGTCCCAGGGTGACCTCCTGGAGAGTGGGAGCCCTGGGTGCCCAGAGAGGGAAAAGCCTCAGTGGGGTGGAGGCACGGAGACCTTGTGTACCAGACCCAGGGGAGGATGCTCTTAGAGGCACCAGCCTGCATGCCATTTTATCAGGTGCCTGCAGCCTTGTGACCTGTGCCCTACCAGGAAGCACACTAAATGCTGTATGAGTCAGAGCAGCCTAACAGTAAGAGCTGCAACAAGCAATCTCCCAAGTTTCAGTTGTGAAACACAATAAAGCTTATTTCTTATTCGCAATCCCATATTCCTGTGCAGATGAATTGGTGGGGAGGGGAGGTATGGGGCTCCTGCCCTCCTTGCATGCTTCCAGGAACCCGTATCCTTCCATGTCAGAACTCCACCATCCTCTAGGGACTGCAGGAGAAAAGTCGCTCTGGCTCCAGGTCTAGCAGTTCCACATTCGCTTCCCCAACATTGTTGACCAAGCTTCAGACATGTAGCCTCTCTAACTTCAAGGGAAGCTGGGAAATATGACCTATCTGTGGGGTCCAGTGGGAAAGTATTGGTATTCTCAGCCTCTAGAGCAAATTAGTGTCCGAGATATTTTATTTTATTTTTCAGAGACAGGGTCTTCCTCTGTCACCCAGGCTGGAGTACAGTGGCACAGGTCAACTTCCTGGGTTCAACCTCCTGAGTAGATAGGACTACAGGCATGCATCACAACACTCGGCTAATTTTTTTTTTAATTTTTAAAATATCTTTGTATAGATGGAGTCTCACTATGTTACCTAGGCTGGCCTCAGACTCCTGGGATTACAGGCATGAACCACCACACCTGGCCAAGGGTTTGACTATTTATATTTAAGGCAAATTTATCAGTGATTTATTATGCTAGACCAGGGATCAGCAAACTTACAGCTCCAGGGTCAAATCTGGCCCATAGCCTGTTCCTTCCCTCCCTCCCGACTCCCACCTGGCTTAAGGGTCTTTATGTGTTCACAGGAACCAACCGTACTGAGCGCAACCTATGACCAGGCACAATGGCAGGCACTTTGCATGCATATTTCAAGCCAATTGCTAAGGCTGGCATTCTTGCACCCGTTCTAGTGCTGAGGAAACTGAGGGTCAGGCGGATGCTCAGTTGACTTGCCCTTCAAGTTAATAAATAGAGGAGCTGGGATTTAGGACAAGATTTATCTGACACCAAAGGACACGTGTATTCTTTCCACTCTACTAAGATGCCAATGCCAAAAATAACCCGTGGGTCCAAAAGTACAGATGTCTCTGCAACATCTGTTGGAGCCCCCTACCTCTGCCCAAAGCTGCTTTCTGAGGTTTACCAAGATTCCCAGAAAATGTGGTTCAGCTGTGGGCTTCCCCACTCCCCAGTGAATCCCAGGATTTTATTATCAGTTGCCCATCCCTGGAGAACTCAAAGCTTTCTGAAAACAAACAGCAGCACTTCACCTGATAAGATTTGGGACACCTGTTTGAGGATAAAGGGATAATGTTCCCCTCCGAGAGTCTCCAGGGTGTGCTTGGTGGAACTGGCACTTCTCTCCCAGTCATTATATTCTCGTCATGCTCCTCATTAAAGAAACACCCAGCTCGTCTCTCTGTGTGGTCCATGGACCATCTGAAAGGGCCCTAGATGTTTGTGAAAAAGGAAAATTCCTGAACTCCAACCCTGATCTTTTGATTCCAAACCCTGTATGTGCGACCCAAGAATGCGCACCCGACCACTGCCCCTGAAGGCACAAAATAAATGGGTGCAGAGGAAATAATGAAGATGAGAGGGTGTGAGAATGGAACATCTTTTCCTCATATTTTCCTCTTGGACTCCTCCTTGTACTCTGAGGCTGAGGTTAAGGTCAATGTACTTTCTGCCCCAGTTCACTCCTCTGTCCCATCAGAGGGTGGTACTCTTTACCGCACCCACAGCCACTGTCATCACATTATCTCTGCAATTTTCCCTGCCAAGCTCCACACTGTTTGGAGAAAGACTCATGTATCTTTCTATCCCCAGCCCAGCCCAGTGCCTACAATATAACAAATGCTAAATAAACTTCAGCTGAACTGCTGTTGATAATCCAAAATATCAGCTGCCAGAGAAGAGCGGGAGATACGCTTGCATACTCTCATAATGAAGATCTTTATTTTAAATATTTTCCTTGTTCTGAGGTCCAGAAAGCATTGCTGCATGAATCTGTTTGGCCATTCTGCTGCCTAGACCAAGAATCAGACACCTAGTGGGGTGGCTGTTCACTCGTTCACTCGAGTCCTGCTTTCATTCCATTTAAAAATAAACTATTAGGCCAGGTGCAGTGGCTCATGCCTGTAATCCCAGCATTTTGGGAGGCCAAGGCGGGCAGATCGCCTGAGGTTGGGAGTTCTAGACCAGCCTAGCCAATATGGTGAAATCCTGTCTCTACTAAAAATACAAAAATTAGCCAGGCATGGTGGCGGACACCTGTAATCACAGCTACTCGGGAGGCTGAGGCAGGAGAATCGTTTGAACCCGGGAGGCAAGGTTGCAGTGAGTCGAGATTGGGCCACTGCACTCCAGCCTGGGCAACACAGCAAGACTTTGTCAAAAAATAAAAATAAATAAAAAACAAAATTAAAAAAGCCTATTACACTATTAAAACACTTTTGTTGTCATCAGCAGAAAGGACTAGGTACTTTGAGGGACAAGGGTCAATATAAAATACAACTTTTGTTGAATTGTTGATGTTTCAGAAAGTATGGGAAAGACATGCTCTTCTAATAAAAACAAACAATGGATTCAGTTTTTATAGATTCAGCCAGGTCATCTGGAAGGGAAAAAGTGATTCCAAGTCAAAATGATCTGAAAAGGAAAAACAAATGTGATTCAGTCTATTTTTAAAGGTGCTCTGAAGCCCTGCTCTGAGTGCTAGCCTAGGGAGAAGCTCTTTTTTTTCATCCATGGCATATTAGCAAGCATTGAAAAATCCTAACATCAATCTTGAAGATACTCCCTGGGCAGTGAATTGAAATATTTGGGACAGGGGGTCAGACTTACTTCTCTGCATTACATCGTCTTTTATTCTGCCCAATATCTGACAACAAGATAAGACCAAGATTCAGACATTAGAAAAGTCTCCATTGAGGAAGTTCAATGTAGGTGATAAATCCACTGCCTTGCCTTGAGCGGGAGACACAAATGGGGAGTCGGCCATAAAAAGCTGTGCACTTGGCATTGATTTCTGACTTAGTGTCTTAGAACTATCTCAAGTTGTAAGATGCGAAGAGGGTGTATAAGATTTAAATGACCATTTTGCAACTTGCACCTCAGGAGGCTAGAGAACCATTCCCACCAAATGAAAGCACAGCCTTCCCTTCCACCAGTCTGGCTGATTGTGGATCCTGACACCATAAAATGAAACAAAATAGCCCATTGGAGGACCTCGATAGTAAGAAAATAAATATAAAATTTCAGCAAGGTTTCTGCAGGTTATAAACAGTGAGAGAGCTGAGTACCATGTTTCATTGACTTGTTTGAAGGATTTTGACCACTTTATGGAGGAAAGTGGACTGACTTACAATCAAGGCCCCCCGATTTGAATCCATTTTGGCTACATAAATGGCGTGGGATCCTGGAAGGTCCTCAGGTTTCTCTTCTATAAAGCCAGGACAATGATTCCTCTCCCACCGTGGTGCATGGATGAAGTATTATAGCTCTATGGAGGCATTCTGGAGTCTGGTCATCCCGCCCACTTTGTAAACTCTCCCAACTCACCCCTTTGCATGATTTATATATTAGCCTTCAAGTTTATAAAAATACACTGGATACATAATGTTAGCGGAAGATGTAACTACAGTTCCTTTCATCAGACAGAATTTGAAAGAAAAAAATTAGTCGAACCAAAGACAGCAAATTAGCTACGCAGAATTCAGAGAGTGGCTGACTTGTTTTGGATAGTTGAACTTTATGAATAGATAGATGGGGGTTTTCCTCTTAAGAATCCAAACATGAAAAACAAACCAAAAGAAGCACAAAACTATTTGGGATTTAAAAAAGAGGTCAGGCGCGGTGGCTCACACCTGTAATCCTAGCACTTTGGGAGGCTGAGGCGGGCAGATCATGAGGTCAGAAGATTGATACCATCCTGGCTAACATGGTGAAAACCCATCTCTACTAAAAATACAAAAAATTAGCCGGGCATGGTGGCGGTCGCCTGTAGTCCCAGCTACTCAGGAGGCTGAGGCAGGAGAATGGAGTGAACCTAGGAGGCATAGCTTGCAGTGAGCCACTGCACTCTAGCCTGGGAGACAGAGTGAGACTCCGTCTCAAAAAAAAAAAAAAAAAAATACAGAATCTCTCCAATATATTTCAAAAACTTGTTTGAGGTTTTAAGGGGTACATTCCTAATATCATTTTACTTTCTTAAAGATTTTAAAATCATTGTTCTGGGCACACCAAACAGTAACCAGGTGGTGACCCTGATGGTATTTGGGGCATTGTAAAGGGCTGAATACAATGGCTAATTTTACAGATGAAAAAAGCCCAGAGAGGGCAAGTAACTCACCCAAGCCATACAGCCAGCTGGAGACTGAGCCAGCCCCTGACCCTCCATCACTGCACACCGCATTTTAGGAGCCACTGATCTTCATAAAATTACCTTATTGTAACCCCAGAATGTCAGTAACCCTGCAACCCCAGAATGCTTCCAAAGTATCTGTGGGAGCATTCGATTACAGATGTTTATGTCTGTCTTCTTTGATGTCCATGGATCATGCTCACTCATGCAAACCTCACTTGAGCACTTTTTGAGGCTCATTTTATTCTTCATCTTTAAATGTCTTCAAAAATCGGCTGTCTGCCCTCCATGTGGGTCTTCTGGTTCACTTGGGAAGTAAGCACTAGGCAGCACTGCTGAGTGGAGTGGAAGGAGCCACCTAACAGACGTGACTCACAGAGATAACTCCCCCTCTCACCCAAGTCCATGCCCTGTCCTTTCGACTGTGAAATCCCTAACAAGACCATCACCCATTATAAAGTAGTCCCCGGCCTTACCATGGATTAAGTAGAAATTAACGATCCCAAACACACATGTATTGCCTGGTTGTCCTGCCAGAGGGTTTTATCCTGAGATAACTCAGCATAGAGCCACTCAGTGTGCTGACACACCTGTCTATAGCATTACAGAAACACCCGGAACACACATACACATCGCCTGGCCATCCTGCCAGGCAGTTTTTAATCCCTGGAGCACTTAGCATAGAGCCATCCACTGTGCTAACACACCAGCACATGACATTAGAGAAAGATCCCAAACACATATACATATTGCCTGGTTGTCCTGCCAGGGGTTTTATCCCTGGAGCACTTAGCATAGAGCCATCCACTGTGCTAACACACCAGCACATGACATTAGAGAAAGATCCCAAACACATATACATATTGCCTGGCTGTCCTGCCAGGGGTTTTATCCCTGGAGCACTTAGCATAGAGCCATCCACTGTGCTAACACACCAGCACATGGTGTTATAAAACATGCACAATTGCAACCACCGGCACTCCCAACTGCAGTGAGATAAGCTCACCAGACCAACAGCAACAGCGGCAGAAAGGGCACTCCTACCTCCTAATCCAGTGTTTTCCCCACTCTTCAAGTAGGCCATTTTTAAAAGTTTATCACAAAAAAGGACAAACCTTTTTTTCCCTAATGTACCTGATCACATTCAATCATTTTTTTAAATTAACTTAAGCTGTGATTGTAGACAAAGCTCAATACAACTGCTCTTCCCTGCAACCCATGCTCCATTGAGGCCGTTTCTGAGTTCTGATTATTACAAAGTGACTCTGCTCGATATCTGGACCTCGCAGAGAGGCAATCTTCCATTTCAGCAAGGATGTAGAAACAGATTACTGAGGCCAAGGGTGAAGGAAGCTCCCCTAACTTCCAAATACACTGACTGCCCAAAATGTGGGGATCGCCCCCCCCCCCGCACCCCTCCCCACTCCCGCAGCAGCCTCCGCCTGTAAATGGGTTGGGGATTTGCGTTGGAAGGCTGTGGCCCTCCCGCTGTGTTCCTGCAATGTACTACCAGAAAAAAACTAAAATGTATGCAGTACTTCAGTTTTCCCAACGTCTCTCAGATGTTGCTCTTTGCCCGAAAGCAATTTTACCAAAACCATTCCCCGGGAAAACCTCGACCTTTGTCCCCTTGCATTTTGGGTAACCATCTGGGCAACTTGGAAAAGCTGCCGCTGCCTTCAAACGTTGGTTCCCCCTTTCCTTTGCCCCTGGAGACCACAAGCGAATTCGGATCTGCCAAGGTCGCTCGCCCCAGAGACTGACGTTCCCTATCGCGCGCCAAACCGTAATTTCCAATGACTGCGCCCGCACATCTCAAAGATGACGCGGTGCTGGATCTTTGACTTCTTGAGCGGGCGTGCGCCAGGCGTCTAGAACTCGGCTTCGATGAAAGTTTTTGTTCACACTCGAAACCAAACTATCTGTGCACTAACTCACCGGCTCAGGCAAATAACAAAAGGCTTTTTCCCAGCATTTACGACGCGGCACTTCCAAGGGTGCGCTGAATCCTGCCTGTCCCCAGAGGCAGCCGACCGGTCCCGTCTCCACCGACCTCCCCTGGGGGCCAGCGTCTCACACGAGGCGTGTCCGCCTGGGAGCCAGCATCGTCCTCTCCCGCCGGCTTCCAAAGGGCCGGGGCACCCTTACCTCGCTGATGATGGTGGAGTGGGCCTGGGCATAGCGCCAGCCGCCGCGGCACGGCACAAGGGGCGCCGAACGGTTGGGGAAGGCGGCTAGTGGGTCCGCACAGCCGAGCGCGCTAGTGGCGGCGGCGCTGTAGTTGGCCGCCTCCAGGAGGTAGCGCTGGCAGCGGCCGCGGCGCTCCGGGGGCTCCGGGCCGCGGGAGGCGGGCGCCGTGCGGTTCCACTCCTCCTCCGGGCTCCAGCCGCAGCGCTCGGCCAACGCCGCGGCACTTGGCCCGCGGCACCAATAGTGGTCGGGCTGCGTGCCCAGGAAGACCACGCCGACGAAGAGGAAGGCGAAGGTGACGCCCGTCAGGCACAGCAGCAGGAACACGCGCCTCTGGAAGCGCCCGAACTCGCCCGCCCGCTGCAGCGCCTCGTCGAAGGAGGGCATGGTGCGCCCGTCGCCCGCTGCCCGCAGCCCGCGCCTCGGAGTGACCCGCGGGCCCAGCCGGCGGCCTCTCTTTACTCCGCCGCCTCCCCCGCGCCACCCGCCTCACTCGCCCTGGCGCGGTGCCGGCCGCCGCCGCTCCTCCTGGCCCCCGCCTCCCTTCCCCGGGCGCCCGCAGCAGCCCCGGGCCACAGGTCGCCGGAGGGACGGCCGCGAGCCGGGCGTACCCAGCCGGGTGGGCGCGCGGTGGGGCCCGGGCGACGCGGCCTGACTACGCGCCAGGGAGCGCCAGGGACCCGGCCTGGGACCGCGAGTGACGGGCGCAACCTCAGGCCTGGCGCGGAGCTCCTTTTGGTCCCTGCCAGCAGCCTGCTCTGCAGTCAGCCCCAGGTTGGGCTGCAGAAGAAGAAAGTTCCAGGGTCACCCGACCACTCCCGGAACTTCTGGGACCCGATCTCTCAGCAGTCCGGAGTGCAGCCCGGGGACTAAGGACGCGTGCGCCCCGGGTCCGGTGCCTGTATCGGGAGAGCCCCCCTCCAGCCCTTGGCCCTTGCGCATGCAGAGGCCTCCTGCGCCCATGTGGGGCAGGGCAAGGCAGGGCAACCCTTTCCCAGCACAGCGCTGACCATCGCCGTCGACCCATCGAGAGCTACAACTGGGATTTGATCACCCAACTTTCCCCAGAGGGCAGCCGGGCAACCCACACAGGCGAAGGGGCTTGTTCAGCGTCCAGGAGGTTTGGGGTGAGAAGGGATCGCCTCAAGGCCAGGCCTGATGCAGACCTCCTTCGCCAGGGCCTTCTCGCCTACCCTCGGTCTGAACGCCAGGGAAGGGTGTTGGCGGTTGGTTTGAATCCTGGTTTTTCCACTTACTTATTGCTCCTGCTGATTCAGCAGAGCTCGATCAGAACTTTCCCCGCCCAGGCTGCCCAGGCTGCTGGGTCCACACAAGGACGCTAGGACGTCCCCGGGCCGGGTCGCGGTCCCCCCACGCCCCCACGTTATCGACCCACGTTCTGCCTTTAGCTCGCTTTTCTCCAAGACCCTGTTCCTCCGGAACAAGGAGTCCGAAGCCAGGCTGCTTGGATTCAGACTGGCCTCATACCCTCACTAGCAGTTTCAACTGCCTGCTAGACCCCAGACTCAGTCTGTCCCCCTCCAACCCAGCTCCCCTTTCCTGCCCTGCCTTTCGGTGCAACCATGTCCTGGGCCCAGACTCAGAACCTCAGTATGGCGGGGACACCCCTCACTCTTCAGGCCTGTACTCTTAGGTCACCTCGGCTTGGAACCCCTTTTACCGATGTTGGGGCTCAGAAAACAGTACACCAAAATGAAGGCCTCAGAAGCAGTCTCCTGTTTCTCGGTCGCATTCTCCCCCAGGCTAGCCATCGAAACCAGAACACTTTTCCCCAAAGCCAGTCATAAAACAAAAATATCACTGAGATTTTCCCTCACTTGTCTGTGTAAAAACTGGCCATAAGGAAATCACCTGTTCTATCTTGTTGATTGTAAGTCCTAAGACCCCCCCCCCCCGCCCCCACGCCCCATTCCACAGAAGGACCTACCCCTTACCCAGAAGGAAAAAGGGCTGCTCAGAGAGGCCAAGAAGAATCTAGAGGGACCAGCCTCGCTGGGTTTCCCCACTCAGTATCGGCATTAGATCACACCCTTTTGGTCCAATCCTGTTTGGACACGGCTATCCATATATTTTGTTGAACCTAAGTATAAAAGTAGGCAATTTCCCCTGTATCTTTGGACCTTCATTCTGAAGGCCCCCATGTACACCTTAAAGAAATGAGTACACCTTTTCTTCTGGCCATCGGTCTCTTTTCTGTGAATTTTCAGGGAACTTTGACCCACCCCAACCTCTGCACACATGAGCACATTCCCCCATTTCCTGCTTTGTCTCCAAAGCACTTATTGTCATCTAACATAGGTATGTTTTTATTCATTTATCATGTATTTATATTTATACTTATTCATTTTATTTATTTATCTGATCTGTGTCCCTCTATTACAACTCAGGTTTCATGAGGGCACAGTTTTGTCTGTTTTCTTGTATTGCTACCTTCTGGTACAGTGCTTGGTGCATTATAGGCGCTCAGTAAATATTTGTGAAATAAACAGATGCTTCTTGACTCCCCCACCATACACACACACTCACGTGTCCCCTCCTCCCAGCTATATGATTGCCTTGGGCTCCCCTCAGGGTTCCATCCCTGCAGCACCTGTCCTCTGGTCCAGCCTGCACTCGGGATCATCTTCCCACAGTGCAGCTTGGGGGTGTCACCTTTAGCAGCTTGCCTTGTTTTCTAAAATCCTCCTTTCTCACTCTCCCTTTCTAGCTCCTAACCTATGTTCCTTACCAAATTGTTGCCTGTGGACAGCCAAACAGAACTACTTGCCAATCTTCACATTCTTCTTGAAATTTTTAAAATCTATGCCTGTACACACAAAGTTTCCTCTTCTTATAATCTCATCCTCCTATTCCTCCCTGCCCATCACCCAGCAAGGCCTGGTTCAAATGTCAACAGCCCCTCTTTAGAGTCTTCCTCAGCCACTACCACTGCCTTCCTCCCTCGGCAATGCAGTCCTCATCAGTGCTCCTAACATATCTAAGAAAATGTTCATGGAATTTCACTATTTTTTTTTGTATTGTGGTTGTCAGGGTATTTTAATTTTAATTACTTTTTTTATATGTATAAAAAAGGGCCAGGCGTGGTGGCTCATGCCTGTAATCCCAGCACTTTGGGAGGCCAAGGTGGGCGAATAATGAGGTCAGGAGATCGAGACCATCCTGGCTAACACAGAGAAACCCCATCTCTACTAAAAATACAAAAAATTAGCTGGGTGTGGTGGCGGGCACCTGTGGTCCCAGCTACTCGGGAGGCTGAGGCAGGAGGATGGTATGAACCTGGAAGGTGGAGCTTTCAGTGAGCCGAGATCGTGCCAGTGCACTCCAGCCTGGGCCACAGAGTGAGACTCATCTTAAGAAGAAAAAATTAAAATAAAATTAAAATAAAAATTAAAAGAAGGAAGTTATCTCAGCCTATGGACAGATACATCCAGTATAGTTGCTGACTACATGGTGGACCTGGGAGCCAGACCCACTGGGTTCAAACCCCCTCTCGTACTTATAGCTGAGTGATATTGGGCAAGTTATTTAGCCTCTTCTGTAAAATTGAGTAATAATGGAACCTTCTCATTTTTAATGCAAATCACTTAGAACAGGACTTGAAACATATGTGCTAGGTAAGAGTCAGCTAATAATAAAAAGAGAGATAAAAATACCACCCACCCCCAGAATTAGCAAAGGTCATCTTATGTTTGCTTTGTATATATTGTTATAATGTCCTGACATATCACAGACACAGCTGAAGTCTCCTTCCTGTTGCTTCAGATCCTATCCTCTGTCTCCTCCCTTCCTCCCTGGGGCAGCCATTAAGTCTTTTCTTTGGGACAAGGGGCTCAGAGCTACTGAGCAGGGAATCCCAGGGTCCCACCTCTCAGAGTGTGGTTGGAAGTGGGATGGGGAAGGAAGGTGATTGACTTTAGGTGAGCACAACCTCTTGGCCCTGGAGGAGGCTGGGAGTAGGGCCTGAGTGAGCACCCTCAAGGCCCCAGGCCTCTCTTGCCCAGATGTAACTTTCAAGAAGCTATTTTTCTTATCTGTGTAAAGTCTTTAACACACAGGTATTGCAACGAAACAGTAGATAGTATTTGGAGTGCTTTGAAAATTTTATGTAAATGGTACCATACTCTACATAGTTTTCTATCCCTCCTTTCTTTTTACACCAAAATATATTTTTGAGACCTGTTAGCCTTGATAGAGATCAGGCTCCTCTAACTGCTCGTATCATTCTATTGAAAGGTCATCCTATGACTTTTCCATTCCCTGCTGGGGAACATTTAGTTCATTTTAATTTTTCACAGTTAGAAATAGTGCTGCAGTGAACATATTGTGCACATTTATGTATTTATGCAAGCATTGGTCGAAGATAAATGCCTAGAAGCAGACTAGATGAACCATAAGTGGGCTTGTTTGAACTTTACTAGACATTGCTGTCAATGGCTGTCCTCAACTGACATCCTACCAGCAACACATGAGATGATTCATGTCCATACCAACACTTGGTCTTGTTAGACTCAACCATGTTAGCAGATACTAAGGGTGAAAAATGCGGTCCCATTGTTCTGATCTAGTCAGGGACGTGACTAACACATTTACTTATGCATTCATTGTTCAGGTTTTCTCTTCTGTGAGTTGCCTCTTCCTATCATCTGTTTATGTTCTCTTTGTTATCTGTGGGTTTTTTTTCTTATTGGATTTTTGAGAAATTATTTGCATATTTGTATATTCTGCTTCTCTGCCAGCTGTATATATTCAATCTTCTCAGTCTGGGGGTTGTCTTTTAACTTTTAGTATCTCGGAGGCTACACAAATTGTAAATAGTGGTATAGTAAAACTGATCATCCTCCCTCATAGCTTCTGCTTTTTCAGACTTGTTACAATAATCCTGCTCTAGTCTGAGATCTTAAGTACTTTCTTCTATACACTCTTATTAAATCATATTTTTCAAATTGAGGTTTAATATCTCTGGAGTTATTTTTGGGCAGAGAATGGTGGGATCTAACTTTACTTATTTCTTTCGAAAGGACAACCACTCACCAAAATGCCACTTAACTGAACTTCTCCTTGACTCACACTATTGCCTCTCTCTTAAATTAGGTTCCTGCCCCTGCTTCCTTCTGTTTCTAAGCCTTCATTCTGTCCTACTGCTCTGTTTGCCCACTTCTAGGCTAATATTTCACCATTCATTCCCGGTGTTCTATTTATTTATTTATTTATTTATTTATTTATTTATTTATTTATTTTTTGAGACGGAGTCTCGCTCTGTTGCCCAGGCTAGAGTGCAGTCGGGCAATCTCCGCTTACCGCAAGCTCCACCTCCCGGGTTCTCACCATTCTCCTGCCTCAGCCTCCCGAGTAGCTGGGACTACGGGCGCCTGCCACCATGCCCGGCTAATTTTTTGTATTTTTAGTAGACACAGGGTTTCACCATGTTAGCCAGGATGGTCTCGATCTCCTGACCTCGTGATCTGCCCGCCTCGGCCTCCCAAAGTGCTGAGATTGCAGGTGTGAGCCACTGCACCCGGCAATTCCCAGGGTTCTTAACCAGTCTTAATATCTAGTAAGACAAATCTCACCTTTCCTCTCCCCTCACCTTGTCCTCTCCAAAATTTCCTTGACTATCCTTGGACTCTTTTTCTTCCATACAACTCTTACATTTTACCAAGTTCCACAAAAATCAGTTGAAGTCTTAGTTTAAAATCATGTATACACTTTTTTTCTTCCATGGCATTGTAGGCATTTTGAGAGAAAAACCAAATCACACTCACCTTTGTATCTTTGAAACATCCGTTATCTGTTCTATATCTGCACCATCCAAAATGTTGTGTCCATTTAAATGTACGTTTATTAAAATTAAATAAAATGAATAATTCTGTTCCTATGAGCCATATTCCAAGTGCTCAGCAACCACAAGTGCAGGAACTAGCACACTGGCTTACACAGAGATAGGAAGAACATTTCCGTCTCCACCAGACATTCTGGTGCACAGAGCTAATCAACACATAGTAATCAATAAATGTTGGTTAAATAGCAATAATAAGAATCAATGGTCCCACAACCATAGGCTTTCGTGAAAACACGCTGACATTAACTTTCCTTAAAAAGGTAATCATTTTAATTTATTCATCTGAAGTTTTATGGTTGGTAGTTTTATTGCATTTAGGAATGAATATACCAATGCCAGAATATTCACCACATAGAGTTGCCAAACTAAGTCATCATGACATTTATGCAGTTTAGAAAGAGTAAAGCACTAAGAAGATTAGCTTGGGAGTGCTATAATAAATGTTGGTTTCAAGATTTTTTTCCTAAGATTCACGGGAGGGAAATTTGGCAGGTGAACTGGTGGTATATGTGCTCAGGCCTATGGAAAAAAAAAAATGAAGATTCATATTTACTTTTTAAACAAGTGGATAAGAATGTCTGAAAAATCTCTCATTCTTTCTTTATCTGGCGTAGAGTCGCTATTTTTTACATTAGCATGTGAATGTAATAAAAACTACAGAGCACTGCCATTATTCTATGGCCTATAAATAGACCCTAATGTTGAGTTAAATTGACCAACAACCATAATTATCTGTCACTTGCCAGTGGATTACAGTTTGGACTTTGTTAGAGGAAAGTCTTCATTTTTTAGGGAAACTATTACAGACCTTTTGAAATAGATGCTTTTTCTATACTTAAAACCTATAGGATCTTAGACTTAAAGTCACCTTTGGAGAAGGGAGTAGCCAAAAAGAAAATGCTAAATAAGACTAAATATTCCAGAGTTGAATTACAACAAGAGAATTCTAGGGTTCATATCTTTTTGTCACGCAGTTTGGGGAAGGGATGGGAAGCAGGCTTTTGCTCATAGCCCACCACTCTTATTTGGCGGGAGCTGTCTGGAACACAGTGTTGAGGCTGACTTTGAGGCTGAGTGGAAAACAGGCCCCAGCTGGTTAGGAAGGTCCAACACGGGGAGAGAAAAGGGGAGTGGCAGAATGAGTGTGAAAAGGTGGTCATCCTTCCGCTGATCAGTGCAGCTGGGGAGGCACCACATTGCCACAATAGTCCTCATCAACCTCCACAACTCTTAGGGCAGGCATTCTGTCCCTTAAGTCACATCATAAAGTGCCTCATCTAATGAATCACATTTTTTCCCACAGAGCTATCGAAATTCTCTTAGAATATTCCATTTATATACAGATGTGGTTCCTAACAATTTGGAAACCTGGGTTTGTTGGGCCTTCTATGTTTGCTTGTGTTGTTGAAGTCTTAAAATGGAATATGAAGCCTCATCTCTACGTGCAGAGGATCACTATCCAAATAATGTGCATATGTGGTTGTATAAGAGTCTAATGAAACATTTTCTCCTGATGTGACCAATATTCACCTTCCAGGCTCAGAGCCTGTCCAATGCTAAGCCCATAGCGCTGGGTTCAGAAGCCACTGGATTTGACACAATAAATGCTAAGATTGAAATTCTTAACACAGTTCAAGTAGGCAGGTTCACTGATAACACTGTGAAGGTTTGATGTAAACACTTTGTGAAAAGTATTCATGGGATACGTAAAAAAGTTTTAAATTAAAGTCACCATTCTACTTGTAGATTACTTTTGTAATTAGTTTTTGCTTGTATTTTTTAATTATAAATGATTTTTTTCCGAGTCAAAGCGTAATTTCTCATTCTGGTATAAACCAATAAATGATTTCTTCCTCAAAATACAATAAAACTAAGATCATTAGACCATTTCCTGGTTGTAAAATGCAGCGGATTCAAGTTATCTTCCTTTAAACACAAAGCCAAAATGTATAAATTATGGCCATCCAGGTTATTTTTCGTGCAGTTTGCACATACTTGTACAAAACCTGTACAAACTAAGGCAGGTTTTCTGAGGCAGTTTGTAGGACTCTGGCAGATGAAGTATTCAAAACTTTTTCTTTCTTTTCTTTTCTATTTTTTTTTTTTTTTTTTTTTTTTGAGATAGGGTCTTACTCTGTCACCCAGGCTGGAGTGCAGTGGCTCAATCACAGCTCACTGCAGCCCTAAACTCCTCGGCTCAAGTCATCCTCCCCCCTCAACCTCCCAAGTAGCTGGGACCACCAGCAAATACCACCACACCCGGCTACGTTTTGTATCTTTTGTAGAGATGGAGTTTTGTCAGGTTGCCCAAACTGGTCTTGATCTCCTGGGCTGAAGCGATCCTCCCATCTCAGACACCCAAAATGCTGGGTTTACAGGTATGAATCAGTGTGCCCAGCCTGAAATATTCAGTTTTGTAAGATTTTAAAGCTATGTCTTAAACATGAAAAGATGAAATCCATCTAAAACATTTAAAAGGAAAACTTTTTATAATGAGTGCCAAAGAAATAGAAGGGGAACAAGAATATCATTAGGAAATTTGATGTAAATGACCGGAGTATATGCAAATATTTCTGTTTTAACTGTCTTTTATTCTTGTTTTATGTAATTAATTGTCTAGATAATTTTACAATTTATATTGAGTGGCAGCAATGAGAAGACTCTATCTGAGATGCTACCGTAAATACTCAGAGAAAAGCCCAGAGAATGGTAGAAGAGAAGGGTTCATGGATAAGAAACTAGTATGAGCAGCAAGTCACCAAAGTGTTGTTTTGTTTTTATATTAAGATATCTTAGGTTCTCCCTAGAATCCACAGTCCAAATTCTGATCTCGGATTTACTGTGAGATAAAGGGTACGTGGGACCTGTTTGCTTTTCCTAAACATGAATGAGAGAACTCTGGTTTGTGCATTTCTGACTGTCTGCAATTCAGAGCCCATTGAGACCGAGAGTGCCTCTCCATCCGCTTGTGAGAAAGCCCAGTCACTTTCCTCAGTTCAGCCTGGTCAGTGCCCAGGTTCCAGCCACACCCAAGCACAGCAACATGTTCCCCTCGGGGGTTTGCTCAGAAACCAGGGGCTCCCCACTTAAGCTAACTGCCACTGTCAAAGGCAGGCTGGCTCCCCGGTTCCCTTCACATCGTCCAACTCGCACTCTTCCCAGGCTGTACTTCATTCCCATGGGTTAGGCCCTCCTTATCCTCCACGGAATGGGTTCTATACCAGGGGCCCTGCTGTGTGCTGGACGTACTGTGGCCCTGTAATCCTCAGAACCACAGTGATGGGGGTCTGCCAGCCTTTCGCAAGTGTGGACACTGAGACTTGGAAAGGTTGGCATCAGTTGCACAAACGTCAGGCGGGCTGCAGTGGCTCCCTGGTGGCACCCCACAGCATGCCTTTCCTGCTGCTCTGGGTCACCCACAGGTCTCCTGGTCCCCTGGACACTCACAACACGTTTACATTTTCTTTCCAACTTTCCCCATGACTTTTATGTTCTGACAAGGCATTTTTTCTTTTCACTTAAGTTCTAGTTTTTTTAAAATATAAAAATAAAACCTTCTTATGCATTCTACAACAATCTCTATATAACATGTTAGACATGAAGGTATCGTAGGATTTTTTTAATTGAAATAAGTTTTAGAAGCTGTGTAATCTAATTTCCTTGCTTTACAATCAAGTAATTAAGGACCGAAGGGATTAAATGACTCAACTGAAGGAACTTTGCTCGGTTTATAGCAACAGGAGAAACAGGACCCAGGCCCGTGAACTGTGATAAACACACTGCCTCAGATTCTTTACTAAATCCTTCATTTCATAAATCTCCTTTTGGTTACAGTATATTCTATACATTAAAAAAATTCGCTTTATTTATATTGAAATTAATTTGTATGAATGTAAAACCTACCCAGTCTTCATTCAAATAACATTGTCAGTAAAGTTTTTCTTGTTAGCAGTTCCTGGACCAAATGCGTTGTTGATGTTCCCACCCATTTTGAACTCGAATAAGAATATTGCACAAATTTGCTTTTTGGCACAGTGGCTCAGGCCTGTAATCCCAGCACTTTGGGAGGCTGAGGTGGGCGGATCACAAGGTCAGGAGATGGAGACCATCCTGGCTAACACAGTGAAACTCCATCTCTACTAAAAACACAAAAAATTAGCCAGGTGTGGTGGCGGGTGCTTGTAGTCCCAGCTACTCAGGAGGCTGAGGCAGGAGAATGGCATGAACTCGAGAGGCTGAGGCAGAAGAACCACAGGAACCCGGGAGGCAGAGCTTACAATGAGCCGAGATTGCACCACTGCACTCCAGCCTGGGCGAGAGAGCGAGACTCCGTCTCAAAAAAAAACAAAAGAAAAAGAAAAAAAAAGTTTTTCTGCAGTGAAGAATGGAAGCTTTTGTTGCAAAAATAAAGATTTTTAGCATTTGTAACACTTGAAAAATAATTCCAGAGCATTGTATTTGCTTAGGGGGAAAAAAAGGGAGTAAATCAAATCCAAGTAATCTCTCTACCTGAGATAATAGCATTGTATCAATGTCAGCTTTTGGTTCTGACAAGGCACTCTAGCTCTGTATGACATGGTCATTGAGGAAGCTGGCTGAAGGGTAGGTGGAACCCCTCCGTACTATTTTGGCAACTTCTTGTGAGTCTTGAGCTACTTCAGAACAAAAAGTCATTTTGTTTTGTTTTGTTTTTTTCAGCGATGATATATGGCTAGGACAACCAGCCCTGAGAAACTTTGCGAAAATGATCATACCCTGGTGCTCCTCCTTTAATAGACATGGCAGCGCCTGAATTCCAGATCCAGCCCCACCTCCCAGGTCGGCTCTATCCCCAGCCTCACAGGTGCACGGGGGCTCTTGGTACACTTCAGAGCTCAGGGGGCTAATAGAGTTTTACAGGCTGGCCTGAGAGTCGAGGCTTCTTTCCTAGCATGGTTTCTATAGGGAAATGCTTCTGTATTCCAGAGAATCGATTCACAACTGTACTCTTGAAGTCCAACCCGTCTGTAGGTTGGGGGTGGTCTATGACCTGCTGTGACTGTGACCTTAGGTATAGTACAAAGGACAAGTGAAATGGAAGCCACAGCTATGAGTTTCTTCTGCTTTGAAATAAGCATTCACCTGATGATGAATGGGCAAGTTTCACAAGTTTTACAAATATGGTGACCAAGCATATTTCCCCAAGCCAAAGCCTTATAAGAAGGCCATTACTGAAAAAAATAATATTTGTGTTTCTTCTACTCTTTTACTGTTTTAGTTACTGGTGTTAATTAGTGATCTTACTGCAAAAGACTTGCTATCTTTTCTTAATAGATACAACAACACAGCATGGTGCATAGGACTTGTGTGTGCACATCCCACAACATACCTAAATGTACCTCCAAACAGTTTGTATTTAATACCTCGTTCTCCGGGGCATCTGTGCTCACAAATGCAACCCCTTCAACACCTCCGTGTGAACCTCAGTAGCGGTCATTCTTCAGTCCTGCAGGAAGCCCTGTCCTCGCAGTGGTCTCACACTCAAACGTCTCTGGGAGTTCCCAGGAACTGATTTTTATAATTCCCCAAACACCATCTTGACAGTTTTCTGTACTTCTTGTACCTTTCTAGGAATCTCTAGGACGAGGACGGGTGGGGGTGTCTCATGTGTACTGTGGATTTGCATTTTACTCATGGGCAAGTTCTTAAGTCAGAGCACAGGAAGAAAATAGTATGTGGTTAAAAATCATAGCTGAATGTCTTTTCAGTATCCAGAATGAGAACAGATCATGGGTGTTCTGGTCAGGGGTCTGACGAAGTCATTGGCTTGAGCACAGGAATCATCTTGTTGGAAAGTGAACAATTCAATTGGTGATGTATACACGTGGGAGGCTTGCGAATGCCAGGAACGGCAGGTTCACGTCTCTTAGTGCACACTCACTAGGGGCCTCTGTTCTCTGGATAGGGATGAAAGGGAGCCGGACAAATTTCCCTTCCAGTCCACCCTACAGGTTCCCACTGCTCCCAGCTCCAATTTATCCCTCAGATTGGTGTGTCTGAGCCACAGATACAGTCAGAGTTCGAGTTTTCTCCCAAAGGTTTCCTGGCCTCCAGTCAAATCAGTGGATATCCGTGGCATCTAGGCTTGTGTCCCTAAATATTCTGTGTGCCCAAAGCCCACAGACAAAGTATAGTGGTTACCTATTTGATCAACCACTACACACTTGAGTCTTCGTTCCAGACTAGCCAACACTTCCTGTCATGTGCTAACACTGACCACTGGGGACCATAACCCATCCCCAATCATGTGACCCCTCACAAGTTAAGCCCTCTTTATCAGTCAGTATTTTCATCACCACCCCCAAGCCCATGCCAATTCCCTCTTCATACATGTGCTTAATCCTTCTCTTCAATCTGAGATGATCTCTCTTATCACTACCTCCTGTTCACACCACATCTAATATATACTCTCCATTTATACCCATATCATATCTTTACCCACACCCTGTAGGTCAACATAGCTAGCTATTGCAGCACAGTGGTCAAGCAGGCAACTGCTAGAAGCTGCTCTGGAATTCCACCTCTGTCATTCATTTGCTATGTGTCAGACACACTGCTCACCCTCTTTGCATTTAATTTCCTCTTTGGTAAAACAGGGATAAATAACAGCATCAACCCTGTAGAACTGTAGGGAGAAACAAAGGAAACACTGTAAGTCAATTGCTTAGCATAGTGTCAGACAAAAAGAAGGGTTTGATCAATATTAACTATTCTTCAAAGTTCTTGCCATTTCCAAATCGCACTTAATCTCACTTCCCTCATGCCTCTTTCCTAAACTCTGCTTGTTTCTCTTAACTCCTAAATATTTATGCTCACATCAAACCACTTAACATTCAATAGCATACCCTTAGCAGGAAGTTCCCTCCTCCTGCCTTTTTTTTTTTTTTTTTTTCTTTTTTGAGATAGGGCCTCACTCTGTTGGCCAGGCTGGAGTGCAGTGGCACGATCTCGGCTCACTGCAACCTCCACCTCCTAGGCTCAAGCAATCCTCCCAAGTAGTTATGACTATAGGTGTGTGTTCCCACACCCAGCTGATTGTCATATTTTTTGTAGAGATGGGGTTTTGCCAGGCCGATCTCAAACTCCTGGGCTCAAGTGATCCACATGCCTTGGCCTCCCAAAGTGCTGGGATTACAGGCACGAACCACTACACCTTACCCGAACTTTTAAAAAATTGTGTTAAATAAGTTATTATTGTGTCCTTAATCTTTTTGAACACAGGTACCGTATTATATATTTCTCTTGTGTGAAAAATGCCCAATGTAGTTCAGGACATATCACTAGATATTCTACAAATAATTCCTTGACTCTCTGAATCATTTTGAGGAAAACCCAACAACTCATTTGATTATGAGTTTAGAATATTCATATTTTCTGCACCTCTTTTTAAAAAAATGATTTGGTCTAATCATACCTTCCCCAACACCCAAGTGAACAAAATAAATTAGGTCTTCTGTGGTTTCCAAACACCATTATTTTTTGTTCATCCAAGAGCAGAAAAGCCATGATCTCACATTATCAAAATGGGCCCAAATGCCTGACGCAGTTGCTAATTATTGCTCCGCTGACGTTTTCGGATGTGCTTCTGAGCAGCCTGTCATGAGCCAGTGATGCCAACACAACAACTTTACAAAGGAAACTTGCCAGAGTGAGAGTTGATTTATGGCCTCATTGCCCTTGCAGGTATCATATAGACGCAACCTAAAAGATCCTCAGTTTGTGTTGTTGGCAGATTTTGTTCAATGGGGGTGCATTTTTATACCTCAGATACAGTGGCCGACAAACTGATTTAAAAAATTTTTCCACTTGGATATTTTGTGACTGTGAAATCTCCATTAGAGAATATCAAAATTTTTTTTACAGATATGATGTCTGAAGCGTTGGCATAATCTTCACTCATGAAATGCCCTAGGAATGACTTTTCAGATGGCTGAAAGTATGATGTATACATAGCATTAACTAATCAAAATACTTAGAAAATTGGGTTTGGAAAAATGGTGCAATTGAACTTTTAAATATCAGCTCTAGAATAGAATTTGAGATTCCTGTTATCCTTTCAGGAAAGCCAATATTAATGGAAATGAAAGGAAAATGATTTAATTATGCTAGCTCACCTGTAGAAATCAACTAGATGGATGGATTATTTAGATGACAAAATATCTTTAAACTTAACTTTTAAATAAGAAGTGTATGTTTTATTCTAGGATATCTGTATGGATATACTCTAAATTTCTGACTCTGAAAACTCAAATTTCAAAACATGAAATATTCAGGTTTGAGGCTCACCTCCCAGAGCATGTTGGAGAATAATTTGATTTGTCTTTCCTTAAGGTGCCCGGCGTGAAGCCCCAAAAGGCAGCAAGACCCAACTTTAAATTACATTTCAATTAAGAAATCAAAATAACATTTATACATCTTACTTTATTAATCCTCAGTTAAGGTGGAACAAAATGTTTTCTACCAAAAAGAATATAAACCTCATAAAATAAAGGGAATCTCTTAGATAAGCATAGATGTTCCTAATTGAGAAAAAAAATCAATTTATAAAACATGTCATAAACTCAAAACATATTGTGTATTTGAAAAGCAGAAATATGTTGACACCTCATAGCCATTTTGTTTTCAGAAGACTGCCCCGAGTCACTGCATAGGAAACCAGTGAGCTCTCTTAACTAGGGTCATCCCACCATGTTAGTAAATTGAAAGACGATGACAGCACAGTGTTCACAAACTTTAGGAGATATTAAAACTTCAAGATGTGACTTGAAGAAAAAAGTGTTGCATTTCAAACATGTTTGGGAGGCCTTGGGCAACTAAACTAAGCTTTGCACTATAAAACTTCTTCCCAAGAAGGGAAGGGGTACACACTGTTTCCAAAACTTATTGCGACCTTGGTATCTTTCTCTCACAGAACATCTTGAAAGACTAGTGGTTCCTGGGGGCAAACCATGGGAAATACAGGCAACATGGTAGACCCTTTTATGGTGGATGTCTTATGGGCAATAAGAGGAATGAGTCCAGAGAGTAACAGTATGATTTGGGGGCTTTCTAGCTAGTAAAGGATCTGAACCTAAAAAGTGAGGTGAGGAATCAGTACCACAAAACTGCATTTATCCCTATCTTCTTCATTTCATTCATTCATGTATGCATTCATTTGTTCATTCATGGAGCTCCTATTATTGAACCAGCTACTAGGCGTACAGAAGTTAGTAAGATACTATCCTTGCCCTGAAAGAATGTGCTCTCCAGGATAGAAGGAACAGAGAGATATATGAAATCAGATCAGAGTACTAGTTTTGTCTCCAGACAAAGGAAAGGTGGTCATCAGTTCTGTCTGGGAATCAGGAAACACTCAGCCCTGGATTTGGGTCTGAGCCATGAGGATAAGAAGCCACTCCAGGCTGAGGATGATGAATGCAAACAGGTAAAGACAAGTAAACCACATCACATTTGGAATGCTACAAACCTTCTCCTACAGCTGGAATCCCAAAGGGGAAGAATTCCTTGAAAGACTGGGTTATTTAATTGTGGAAAGATCTTAAAGAAATGAGGATATAGACAAGGTAGCCATTCAGGAAACTCTCTCAGTAGTCCCTGGAAAGACAGTGAGGACATCTACTAAGGGGTGACAGTGGGTGTTAAGAGGTAGCAGGCCAGCGCTCTGTGTGGGGAGGGAGAAGATGGATTTTAGGGTGGTCCACAGGCATCTGACTTGGCCACTGGGAGGATGAATGGTGGAGCCAGGCAGGAGGATAAGAGAAGCAAGAGACTGGAAGAAAAACAGGAAAGCCAGTTGTAGACACGCTGAACTTCAAGTGTCCAAGGGACCCCCAGAGGGAGCCATTGGGTTGGCAACAAATTGGTTATATGAGACAGCCACCTGGACATGAGACAGCCACTTGGTATGAGACAGCCACCTGAACAGGAGACAACCACCTGGTATGAGACAGCCAGCTAGTATGAGACAGCAACCTGGTATGAGACAACCACCTGTTATGAGACAGCCACCTGGGACGAGACAGCCACCTGGACAGTAGATGAGAGTTTTGGAAATTATTTGTCTGCATCTTTAATTTCCCTTTTTTCATTAGAATTTAAACATGGTGTCTACTCAAAAAAGGAAAACAAGGAGGCATGAAGGAAAGAACTAAAAAGAAAGAGAAGAAGAAGGAGGAAGAAAGCACGTCTTCCAACAACCACATGTCTCCGCAGCACCACCCACTCTTTCTCAGTCGAGGTTTCTTCTCCCCTTGCCCTCATTCCCCCACCATGTCCACTTGCCCTGTCCTCACCATGCCACTATCTTGACACGCTTGCTCAAGACCACCTTTTGGCAAGGTCATTACTTGTCTCCCTGGCAGCGTTTCATGCTATTGAACATTCCTCCATAAAGAATGTGCAACCACTCTCTGGGCCACTTTCTTCCCTTGACTTCTGAACGGCCCAAAAGCCCACTCGTTAGACATCTTAGTGGGTTCTTTTTCCCTCTGTCCACTCCTCTCACTGGGGCATTCCACGGGTTCTGTCCAAATTGCTTTCCTACAAACTCCCCTTGGGCAATCTCCACTACCCCTCAGCTCCAGTTGTCATCAGTAGCAGAGTAGGCATAGCTGCAGTAGCAAATGGACCCCAAAATACATGGTGACTCATCCTATCTGATCTACTTATATCATTAAGCTAATGGATCTTTAATTTTGCTAAGACAAGGAACAACTGAGAATCTTCTTCCCAGTCACATCATCGAAATCGGGATTCTTTCCCACTTTCAGTCCTTCCCACCTCTCCTCCCTCTTTCTCCTACCTCAATTTCATAGGCAGCCTTTTATTTTATTTTTACCTCCTCAGCTCTTACCTCTTCCGGTGGAATATTCACTAGACCATCCTCGATATTTTTGCACACTTCATCTCATTTAATCTTTATGCCCAATTTCATAGGGTAAACCAGGATTCAGAGAGGGTAAATCCACACAAATCCAGAATTCAAATACAAATCCATCCGATTCTAAAGCCAGTGGTTCCTGCACCTGGTCATTCTGCTTTCTTCTTTCTCAGAGAGACTGAAGTTCAGACAAATAAGCCATCATCAGTTAAGAGGCAGAGTTGGGATTTAAACCCGGATTTTTTACCTCCAAATTAGAGCTATGAGTCCTTTCTATATTTATCTGTTCCAGGTCTTTATCAGCATTAGTGATTAATTTCCCAGGTTCCTGGGTCTGCATTTGCAAATCAGTTTACATTTGCCCAAGAGGAACTTGCCCTGAGGAATGCGGAGGAGGAGATCACAGCTGCTGTCATCTACTCTCCCTTGTCTCCCACGTCTTGTAGAAAAGGCCTCCTTATTGCTCCAATGGGCTTTAGATGGGAAACAGTGAATGCCTGAATTCTTGAACAAACTTGGTGAAGAATATAAAAAGTAAGATTTTTACCCCCAAAATTGTTGAGTGGTAGAGAGTGCCTTGCATTTCCGAGCACAGCCTTCTCCAGTACCTAGTGAAAGGGTTCATTAACTTTTTTGTCTTTGACAGACATAGCTACATATCCCCTACATAATCAAAATTGCCTTCCAAAACCCATCTTTGAAATAAATTTTAAATGGGGAGAGGCAGACAGAGTGAGAGAAAGAGAGAGAGAGAGGAAACTGTGTGGAACTGGATGGAAACGACTTCTCTCTTCTCTACCCCTTTCTAATAAAAAAATTTTAAAATTCTTCCAATTCCAAAATTATCCCAGCATTTTCTGACTACCTTGCAAATCCATGAATGCTGACGACGTGCCATGGCACTTGCTACAGATACTAATGGTAGGGATACCTTTTCAAACAAAATCAAGACCAGTTAGACATCACCAGCACTTCTACTCTTGGACAAAAAGCATCCTGGGTGATTGACATCAGTCTTTAAATACCCCCATATTCCCAGTCTTCACAGATTTGTGATCCAAGCCAAGCTTGGCATGGACGCTCCCTGGTGTGCCAAAGGCGGCTTATGAAATGTGGGCCCTCAGGCATAGGCACAAGCAGGGGCCCTGTGACACCAGAGACCTTCTGGGAACTCTGTAGCCCATTATAAGTTGTCCTCTCTGGGGACTGGTACCTGATACCCAGGACTAGGAAAGAAGTCCAGAGGGGCCCCATTCCATGGCTCTCCGGCCTCCTCTACCCCTTCTTCACTCTCCCTCAATCTCTATTTTGGAAACATATTTTACTGTTGGATTATTTTATTTTGAAACATTTCATTAAAATAATACATGCATATGAAAACTAAATGATATAAAAGGAAATATGGAAAACAACAGCCTATTATGCAACCTGTCACCTTAAATAACAGAGGCTCTCTAAAGGAAAAAGAGGCTCCCTCGGGAATAGGGCATTGCAGTGGGAATACGTGCACCATGGTAAACTATATGCCTATTCAGGGAGGTAAAGGAAGACAGGTTTTTAAAGGAGAAATGAGGAGGATGACACACTTGTTTTGTAATGATTATCCTTGGCTACAAGGATCAATCACAAGGGTCATGCCTGTCCAAGGTTGGACCTTCCCCAGTGCCCCTTCCCCTTCCCCAGTGCCACATCCCAAAGCTGACCACTTTTTTTTTTTTTTTTTTTTTTTTTTTTTGGAGAGACAAAGTCTCGCTCTGTCGCCCAGGCTGGAGTGCAGTGGCTGGATCTTCGCTCACTGCAAGCTCTGTCTCCTGGGTTTATGCCATTCTCCTGCCTCAGCCTCCTGAGTAGCTGGGACTACAGGCACCCACCACCTCGCCTGGCTAGTTTTTTGTATTTTTTAGTAGAGACGGGGTTTCACCGTGTTAGCCAGGATGGTCTCGATCTCCTGACCTCGTGATCCGCCTGTCTCGGCCTCCCAAAGTGCTGGGATTACAGGCTTGAGCCACCGCGCCCAGCCAGTCGACCACTTTTTTAACAATTTCAGTTTTCAGTCCTCTTGAAAGTTACTGCTATAATGTGGAATAATAAGCTTAGGCTTCTCTTTCTTGTTTAGTAACCCTCGATAACATCTAGTGACTCCTTTCTGCAAAACATAAGCAATTTTTCCCTATAGTCCTTTAAGTGTTTTACTGCTACAGATAATTTTGAGTTATGTGTTTAAATAAAGTTATTAAATCTTGATTTCTTGTCCTGGAACTGTGGATGGTGTCTCCTGACTCAACCATGTGTGACGAGAATACCAGCTTTCCTGCATCTCTGATCTTCTAACATTTTTTATGCCTCCCCCAGCTTCAAAAGTGTTAAGACTTCCCATGGGGATGGTGAAATGGGCCATTCCTGAGTGGTATAATAAATCTCACCAAACTTCGGGCAAGTCTGTCGTCAGCCAAGTCCTCTGGTGAGGCTGCTGGCATTTGAAAATGAGGCTTCTCGCAGTGTATTTCGTTTCTTCAGCTACTCAGTTCAAACTTCAGTTATTTCAGTGTTCACTCTTGTGTTAATCAGCTTTGAGGTAGAGTCACAAATACAAACATCAGAAAGCTTTTTGCCTTTAGGCCGGGCGTGGTGGCTCACGCCTGTAATCCCAGCACTTTGGGAGGCCGAGGTGGGTGGATTACCTGAGGTTGGGAGTTCGAGACCAGCCTGACCAACGAGGAGAAACTCCATCTCCACTAAAAATACAAAATTAGCTGGGTGTGGTGGCGTATGCCTGTAATCCCAGCTACTCAGGAGGCTGAGACAGGAGACTTGCTTGAACCTGGGAGGCGGAGGTTGTGATGAGCCGAGATTGTGCCATTGCACTCCAGCCTGGGCAACAAGAGCAAAACTCCGTCTCAAAAAAAAAAAAAAAAAAAAATACAGAAAGCTTTTTGCCATCTCCTGAACAGGACTGAATGACAGGGAAGGATGAAGCGTGTAGGCCAAAATGTAAAGAAGACCCAGTTCCTGGCTCAAAACAACAGAACTCCATTATCTGATAGTTCTGGAGGACGGAAGCCCAAGATCCAGGTGTCAACACGGCTGTTCTCCCTCCTGAGGCTCCAGAGGAGGGTCTGTTCCCAGCCTCTTCCATTTTCTGGTGGCTGCAGGCGTTCCTGGGCTTGTGGCTACATGGCTCCCTTCTCTGCCTCCATATCCCCATGGCCTTCTCCTCTTCTCCCTGTGTTTCTCTCCTCTGTCAGCTCAGGCACTTGGCATTGGATTTAGGATCCACCTGCATAATTCAGGATAAGCTCATGTTGAGATCCTTAACTTAATTACATCTTCAAAGACCCATTTTCCAAATAAAATCACATTCAGAACTTCCAAAGGTGAGGGTGTAGACATATCTTTTGGGGTGAGACACTATTCGACCCACTACATTGCCCCAGGAAAAAATATATTTTGATATAAAAACAAAGGTAGAATCCTTTTTCCCCCTTTGTCCTCTAAAACTAGGGCAAGGAAGGAAGCCTTTCCGTGGCAAACATCTGAAGTCTTTTGCCCAAACCAGGCCTCAATTTAGGTGTTGTTCTTGATGTTTTGTGTTTAAAATTTTTTTGAGGGTGAGGCTTGGGGGAGGTTGCCCGCAGGAGGCACTGGCCTCATGGAACTACTTTCTGTGATGCAGATTCAGCTCTTGGGGGTTTTAGGGGGTAGGAAGGGAAGGACTATTTAAAAGAAGCCCCTAAACTTCACCCTGACACACAGAGTGCCTATCTGTGTGTGTGTGTGTTTTTTTTTTTTCTTTAAGGGAGAATGGTTGTATTCCATTTCATTAGGGTCTCTTAAAATAAGCTCACACAACTGCTTTTGATATGAGGATCTAGACCGAATGTTCTAGAGCTCTCCAGCCTTTAGGAGGAAAGGACATTATTTTGGCAGGTCTGCCTAGGTTATAAGGGCTGAGAGCTTTCAGCTCTTAGTGGCTAAATCAGCTCCCAGCCTGCCTCCCACCACCCCCACAGACCTCCCCACCGTGGCGGGGCCTCCCTGCACCCTCTGAAGTAAGCCTGACCTGTGGTCCTGCGTGTCCCCATCGCCCCTGCAGCTGGTACGTCCCTGAGCAGGTGGCTGCCTCCACCATTCTCCTGTCTCCACTCTGTGCTGCCTGCAGCTGTCAGGGCACCAGAGCCCTGGTCCTGGACCTCTGGGTGGAGGGTGGACGAGCTGGCTTCCAGGTGGCTCTGCGTTGTCTTGCCACCTGGCCATGAAGCTTCTGCTCCACATCTCAGAGTCTTGCACAGAGTTCCTTCAGTTTCCGGTTTGTCCCTTTTTCCCCAGGCACTCCAAATCTCAGGTCTGGCAGGATGGACGCCATCCCAGCTCCAGCATTGGTCACTGCTTTTGGCTTCTTTTGGAGGCACTGAAACACTTCGTTTCCCCAAATTTTCCTCTTTTAGCCAAAAACGAAAGTCCTATAAACTCCACAAACATAAACCCAGTCTGGGATCTGGCCGGATTCGGAGGCAAGTGGGAACATGAGTGCCATGCATCCACGCCACACCTGTGGACCCAGCTCCTCTCTCAGGACCAAAGTGAGTACCCAGAATGACTCCTACAGCCTTTCTCCCATTAAAAATAACAATAATAAGCCTGAACTTGTGTATTCCTTCTTCCTTTCCAGCCCCACGAAGCTTAGTAAGTTATTTTCTCCCCACACCCTTTCCAGTTTCACGTGAGTCTGCCTTCCTCATTTCTCTCTGGGAACAGGATTCCCAAAATAGCCTGAGAACACTCCTTTCTGTGACACTGCCAGCCCCTGTGGGAGGGGCTCCATCATGAACTCCATGACTGGAGACTTCTGGCATCATGTGGCGAGGCTACCAGAAGCAGCGTGATCTTGACCTTCAGTGAAGGATGTCAGTAACTTTCTCGTGATGTAACAAGCAGTTAATGTGCACAAAGAGGCCACATGCTCACTGAGATGTTCCAAGGACGCACTGGAATACCTGACCTAAAGTTTTGTTTTCCTTTTCATTTACCAGTTGCTCCTACTCTCCATTTTGATCATTGTATTGTTATAGAAGACAATAACACAAAAGCCTTTATTTTTTGATAATTTCAGCATTGCCAATTAATTATCTGGATCACCCAAGCAATGTCTACACGTTCTGTTCTGACACTAGAAACCTTGATAGAGGGAGATATGTGGACAAAATGAAGCACTGAGAGCACTCTGTGGATGTCATACGAACCCTCCCTGGATGTCAATACGTAGCTGATAATAGATATCAGGAATTCATCCTGTTGAATAGCCACCAAAGAGAAATTCTCTTTACTATGACCAACTAGGGACCTGGGAAGAAAGTATGTCCTCCGTTCTCATTTTGTAATAAGCAAATCAACTGAACAGTGTTGTGGAGGCTTGTGTAAAACAGCTTTACAATTCAGACACTGTCTTGTTTTGGGGATTCTTGGGATCAACCAAATGGATTCTTTTTTTTTTTTTTTCTTCACATGAAGTCTCACTCTAGGCTGGAATGCGGTGGCACGATCTCAGCTCACTACAACCTCTGCCTCCTGGTTTGAGCAATTCTCCCTGCCTCAGCCTCCTGAGTAGCTGGGACTACAGGCATGCACCACCATGCCCAGCTAATTTTTGTATTTTTAGTAGAGACGGAGTTTTGCCATGTTGGCCAGGCTGGTCTCGAACTCTTGACCGCAAGCGATCCACCACTCTTGGCCTCCCAAAGTGCCGGAATTACAGGTGTGAGCCACCACGCCTGGCCTGGATTCTCAATAAGTCTCTGTTTGAGGAGGAGTCCAGTAAAATATCTATGTCTGGAATCCTGTATTCAAAGACTCTTTAATAATGTGAAAAGCTCTCAGCTACTCGGGAGGCTGAGGCAGGAGAATCACTTGAACCTGGGAGGCAGAGGTTGCAGTGAGCCGAGATGGCGCCACTGCACTCCAGCCTGGTGAAAGAGCGAGACTCCGTCTCAAAATAATAATAACAACAATAATAATAATGATAATAATGTGAAAAGCTCATGATACTGCTGTTTGTTTGAAAAGTATCAGTATGCTAAACTGTAGCTATAGTTTAATCTCCAAAATATCTCTTGCTTGATCTAGAAAATGTTTTACTTGGAAACAAAGGTGTTGATTCCATAATTCCTCTCAAAGCTTAAATATAAGTTCCCGAGAAGCTGCTAAGCTTCTCTGTTGCTAAGCTGGTCACTCTAGGCCTTTGAAAGTCACATCCTTTTCTGAGCACACTATTTTGATATGGGATGAAATGTGAAAGCTCTGGGTGCCAGGAAATGGGAGGAAAAGATGGAGGGAGGGGATTGCCTCAGGGAAGGAGGCTGGTGACTCTGAAAAATCAGCTGGGCTCAGTCAAAAGTGTTGTGGGCCCCGGCTAGAAACTGGCAGGGGATTGGGGCCTTTGGCAATGGGGAAATTGGTAAAATCAGGCTGCTGTAATCTCAGACAATTTCACCTTCTTTTGAACAGAACACAGCCTGTCCTTGTTGCCATTCTTTCATCACACTTCACTTTATTATATTGAAAGTGAATGGGTTAAATTTTCCTGTTCACTCAGATTGGATCAGAAAACAGATTTGAGGTGCTTAGCATGTGCTTCTAAAACAAGATGACACCCTGAGTTTGAGAATAAAACATGCCACGTGAAAAAAAAATTTTTAATAAATATAAACTTACATCCTTTTAAGAGTTTTTTTGTTTTTTTTTTTTTTTTTTTTGAGATGGAGTCTTGCTCTGTCGTCCAGGCTGGAGTGCAGTGGCATGATCTCGGCTCACTGCAAGCTCTGCCTCCTAGGTTCATGCCATTCTCCTGCCTCAGCCTCCCGAGTAGTAGCTGGACTACAGGCACCCACTACCATGCCTGGCTAATTTTTTGTATTTTTAGTAGAGACAGGGTATTAGCCAGGATGGTCCTGAAATCCTGACCTCGTGATCCACCCATCTTGGCCTCCCAAAGTACTGGGATTACAAGCATGAGCCACCGCGTCCGGTCAAGAGTTTTTTAAAGTAATTTTTTCATGCCTTGAGAAACTACAGTTACATATTTAGGATGAATATTATCTGTAAGTGGAAAGTATGTTTCATGGCTTTTTCTTGGCTAAATATATTTACTCCCTTATATTTCAAAATAGCCGTAGTAGCCAGTGCCTTCACAGAAGAGAGTAAATCAATTTGTTTATTTAGTTATCAGACAATGAATACTTTTTAAGGGACTAATTAATATGCATGGGAATTGAAACAATGAGAAAAAAAAATCAGCCCCCAGTTACCCATGACCTTCGAAGAGCCGGAAATAGGACAATTATCACACAAACAAAAGAGTGTTCACTGTGATCAGTGCTCTGAAGAAAGGAACAAATGGCCCTAAGGATATATTAACTTCACGTCAGGGAGAGGAGAGGCGGCAAGCCCAGCCACAAAGGCGTTCTCAGACGAAGCTGGTTTCCCCCAGGCTTTGACCCCACCGTCCACACCAGCTCCCTGCAGTCCACGCTGGCCAAAGGCAAGGGTGCTGCCTGGAGGAGAAGCAGGGATGGGGGGCTGGCTAGGGCACACACATCTAAAAAAGCATTAGTCATTCTTTGCTTTGGCCTAGAGGCCCATCCATCACAGCACTTTCGAAACACAGGATTGGATTCTCTATATTATCCTCTGTTCTCTGTACTCACCCTGGACTCATGGGTAGCTCGCAATGGGGTGCCTTAATTCTGGATTTGGGGGTGCCCTTCCTCTTGTACCTTCTTCCCCCTGCCCCTCAGATCTTTTAATCTCCTCATTCTCTGCTCTCTCCTCCTCACTCCCCTCCCCAAGGTCTCATGTCTTTTTCTGTGTGGTCTTCAGTGGGGGGCTGACACTTGTTCATTCTCCACTGGGGTCTGGGGAAGTGGGAGCTTCAGTCCCTCAGGCTGAGAGAGAAGGAAGAGAGCTCACTGGCTCTGCCTGCACTGGGACATCCAAAACCCATCAGATCCCTGACCCGGTGATGACCGCCAACCTGCAGCTGACACATCACCTGTGCCTCACTGGGTAGAACAGTTGTCAACCTCTGCCCACACCTTCATCTTCTGGCCTCTTGAATCGTGAGAGGACACATTTCTGCTACTGAAGCCCCCAAGTCTGTGGTACTTGGTGATTGCAGCCCCAGCAAACCTATCCAGCCATGTTGAGTTTAGGGTGTGTTTGATATGCACTAATGTAGATGTCAAAGAGGCAGTGAGAGATTTGGTCTAGTGCTCTAGGGAGAAGGCAGGGCTGGGTGTGTAAATTTGAGTCATTTGCATATGTGTCAGTTAAAGCCACAGACAAGGCTGACATGAGGAGGGAGAGAGTAGCAACCGCAAAGAGAAGGCTCCACGCACTGAGGAGGCTCATATGTAATGGCTGGGTGAGGAGAAGGAGCCTCACAGGAAACGCAGATGTGACCACATAGGCAGGAAGAAACCCAGGGCACGGTGTCTGAGGAGACCCAGGGCGCGGTGTCTGAGGAGACCCAGGGCACGGTGTCTGAGGAGACCCAGGGCACGGTGTCTTGAGAAGCCAGAATAAGAGAGTGTTTCCTGAAGTCCGTGATGGAGAGGGTTTAACAGTGCTGAGAGGCCAAGGGAGCTAAGGTCTGGAAAACGTCCCTTCAGTTTGGTGACACCGATGCCATTCTTGTTCATAGCTACTGATACAGGCACTGGGAAAGATGGACAACTGAAGTAGAGTGAGGGCTCGTATTTTAGGTGAAAGAGGCATGAACGTGTTTAAATGTTAATAGAAAAGATCCAGTTCAAACAAAGAGACCAAATGTACACTAAACTCCTGTGAAGGAGGATAGACTCGTCTGCTCCTGAGATTGCTGGGGGCAGGACATGGAGTCCGCAGCACAAGACAAGGACTAAAGCCTGGGTGGCCTTGCTTTGTGCTCTTTGCTCTCAATTTTATGGAAATATTTTAAAAATCTCTCTCCTTTCCTTGGCCCACCACCTTCTTTGTCAAAATGTAGGACTCATCTTCAGTGTCCAGGTGCACCATTAATTGAGACAGACTCTTTGGAGCTCGACTACTCGAAAGTAGTCCTACAAAGCAACCTCTCCAAATACTGGGACAGCTGTCCTTTTGTTCGTAATAAATCTAGAATGTGCCAGGCACTTTGGGAAGTGCTGGGTGAGCTTGAAAGTTGTGCCACACATGGATTACCCCTCAGAGAAGTCGAATGGCTGGCAAGGGTCATGAATAATGTACATAAATAACCATTACATGAGGGAGCAATTGTTAAAGTTATGTGAGACAAATCCATTCATAGTCCTATAAGAAAGACAAACGAATGTTGAGGCATCCAGACTGAAGGAGACCAAAGGGACGTGGTAACCAAGGGCAGCCAGTGCTCCTGGATTGATCCTGGTTTGGGGACAACAGCTATAAAGGACATATTGGGACAATTGATGAAATTGGAACATAGACTTTGGATTAGATAATAGTACTGTACCAATGTTACATTTTCTAATCTTGATTATTGCACTGTGGTTTGCAAGAAAATGTCCTTGGTCTTAAGACACACACACACAGAAGCACTTAAGGGAAAAGAGGCAACATGTTTCTAATTTACTCTCACATGTTTCATAAAATGTGTGTGTGTGTGTGTGCATGTGTGTGTGCGTACAAGCACACATGTGCGCAGAGGGAGAAAAAAGCAAGGCAAGATGTGAGTAGTCTGTGAATCTGGGAAATGGTACACAGAACTTGTTTTTATTACTCAGGCAAATTTTCTATGTATGTGAAATGATGTCAAGATAAAAAGATACAAAAATTATTATAGATGTTGGGAAGAAGAAGTCTGGTTTCTAACTTGGGGACTGTATTAGACTGTTCTCATACTGCTAGAAAGAACTACCTGAGATGAGGTAATTTATAAAGAAAAGAGATTTAATTGGCTTACGGTTCCACAGGCTGTACTGGAAGCATAGCAGCTTCAGCTTCTGGGGAGGCCTCAGGAAGTTTCCTATCATGGCAGAAGGCAAAGGGGGAGTCAGCACTGCACATGGCGGGTGCTACACACTTTTAGACAACCAGATCTCACGAGAACTCACTATCAAGAGAACAACACCAAGGGGGAAATCCGCCCCCGTGATCTAATCACCTCTCACCAGGCCCCACCTCCAACATTGGGGATCACAGTTTGACATGAAATTTGGGTGAGAATATAAATCCAAACCACATCAGGAACCTTGGAGAAATGGTAACATTTTACTTGAATACACCTGGCTCTTCTGAGAAGAAAAGTGGAAGAGTCCTGAGCAAGATTACGCAAGGAGGCAGTTCCAAGGAGAAATTTGGAGAATCGAACGTGTTTTAATTTAGGACTAGACAATTGAGCTGGAAGAGAGACCAGCAATAGCCCAAGAAGGGCTGTGGATGCCAGGCTGAGTGGTCTAGGATTTCTTCTGGAGGCTGCAAGAGTCTGAAAGCACAGCACAGGTGAGATGGAAGAGGGCAGAGGTGAGGCGCCAAGGAGAGACCAGGGCAACAGAACATGTGAAAGCCCCCAGCTGAGGGGTGGGCTGTGAGCACAGAGGACAGCTTTGAGCAATGTTAAGAAGTTCATATTGGCAGGACAGAGAAGCTACCAGCATCTCTAGCCAGACCAGAATCCTCCAGCAGTCTCTGGAATTCTGTTCCTCTTCCCATGGGCTATTTTGGGTATTTATGCCTTCTATTTTTCTTGACTAATGTTACCAAAGTCTTACCAATTTTTTTGTATTCTTAAGAGAGTTGTTTTAGCTTGGCTGATTGTCTCTATTAGGTATCTGTTTTATATTTAATTAACATCAATGTCTTTAAGTTCTTTGGAGAATTACAGTTTTACTTGAGTCTATCAGTGGTTCCTAACAAATGAAGTAAACTGATGAAAATTAAGATTCATAGTGAGTTCTAACATTGGGAGTAAACAACTGCATTTCCCAGCCTCCTTTGCAGGAATGTGTGACCATGTGACCCAAGTTCTGGCCAAGGAGATGTTAGCAGTTTTGGGTGGGACTTCGGAAGTTTCCTTCAAAAAGAATTGATGTCCATGTCCTTCTTTTTCTTCTTGCCACCTGGAACACAGATGTGGTGGCACATCTGTACTGTTACATAAGACTCGGTAATGATGCATATAAAATGACAGCCACAGGCCGCATTCAGCCACCAGCTGGTTTTGCATGGTTCATGAGCTAAGAGAGCTGTTTGCAGATGAATGTTTGCAATCAACTTGATGATAGGGAGCTGTAACTCTGAGCACCATTCTAGCAAATGCTCGCTCCTTAAAAAAGAATCCTATTCTTCTCATTAGCATAGTGGCTGGGGGCCTGCGGGAAGGAAAGTACTGTGTCCATTTCTATCCAGAAGAAGAGCTGGTCTTTAAATGGCTGACAGAGTCCAATGTAGTCAACTCACCACCAAGTGACCAAGGCCTCCTAGAGGGATAGAGCCTGTAGGGGCACAGCATTCATCTTTGTGGCTGGCAGGTTGTATATTTGGCAGCAGCAGCAGCTTGATCCACCCTTCCCCTTGCAAGCCCAGGCTCTTGCGCCCACGCCTCCATTCCTGCCTCACCTGGCCTCCCCAGGTATCCACTGGGCTGGCCTTGTGGTGACCAGTTACTGGTCAGCTCATATCATTTGGCTTGGTCATTTTGTTTCCTTGGTTGTTCAATTCCTCTTTCAAGGTGGAAGCACACAACACATGACATGGGACACTCATCCTTCTCCTGTGTCCATTTACGCACCACTGCCTCAGGCCTTCCACTCCCCAGCCTTTCAATGTTTCTCTTTTTAGACCAGTGGCCCATCAGCCAGGTGATTCTCCACTGCCCCTGTGTCTGTTTGACCCTGTGCAACACAGTGGGTGACATGGGGTCCTAGGCTACCTGCTCATGAGCTGGAAAAGCTTCTGGCTCAGCTCGTACTCAATACCAAATGCACCCATTCCATGATACAGTGGGCCCACCCGATCTTGTGACTTGGTGGTTCTGACAGAGCCCGCTCACCTGGGCAATTGTTGCCACATTGTCATTGGTCCTCACAGTCAGGCGCCCCATCTCCAGGGCTGAGTAGCACAATAGAAATTGTTTTCCAAAAGGCAGGGAGTTCTCTACTGCAGATGGCATGACTAAGCCCCAGAAACCTAGGAGTCTTCATTATGATTCTCCCACAAAGCATGTGTTTTAAACTGTACCTGGCACCTTTTCCCACCACTAACACCTCCCATATCATAGGATCTGTCAGATTGTATGGCCCAAGTGGCAGGGCTGCTTACATCATACACTTTCCTGCCCTGGACCCCACACCAAGCTAGAAGTCTCTCATGCCTTCCACTATATGGATTCTACTGTGCTTCCTTTTTTCATGGTGGAAGATGTAAGATGCAATACTTTCTCCTATTCTTTGGATGGGATATTTCAACATATCCTTGGCCACTGAATCCCTAAAAATTTTACTAAGATGGCGGGTCCCTGAATGTTCATGAAGGATATCTCATACTTGCTAGAATGCACGTGCCTTACCAAGGCTTCCAATTCTTGGATTTCTTGTCATCCAGCCTCGTTCTCATGATACCACTGATAAAATGAATCAACGGCTAGGACTTTAAAACAGTACATATCTCTTTGGACTATATTGTGACAGAGGGTGGGTGGGACAAAGAACTAACAGGCCTGGGACACACTGCAAATTTACACCGTTAACCATTTCAGTTAAAATTTACACTGTTAACCATTTCATGTGAGTGCAAATGGTTTCTCATCCTCTTTTCTTCAGAGGATGCAAAAAAACCTATTTGCCAAATCAACAGCCACATGCCATGCCCCTAAGGCTGTGTTGACCCCTTCTAAATATATCATATTCTGCAGGGTGAGGGCAAGGCTCGCTACTGCTTGCTTGAGTTGGTGGTACTCTACTGCCATCCTCCAGGGTTCAGCTGGGTTTTGCAGAGCCCAGCCTGCTGAATTAAATAAAGATATGACGAGAACCACTGTACTGCACTTTTTAGATCTTTAAGGAGGGGACTAATTTCCATCATCCTTCTCAGGGCATACAATATTGATTTTTATACACTATCTCTGCTGAGGCAAGAGGTTGGGGGAGACCATTTCAAGGACTTTCCCTTGGGCTCCTACCCAATAGGCCAAGGACCTGATGTGAGGTTATGCCAACTACCAAATGTAACGTGTCCGTGTATAGAAAAGGAAAATGGCCATTGCACCCACTGAGATTCTAACCTTGGCAGGTCTCAATTTATTACTCACCTTCAATATGCCCAATCTCTGACATGGGATACATGATAATGTACTGAGTTTCTGGATGTCTGTGTCAACTTCGACCCAGTGTCCAACAATCCTTGACATGTTTGGTATTCTCCTTTCCATAGTGTACAATTACCCAAGTAACTGGCCATAAATCCCTTTGTGGAAAGACTCGGGTAATTGTTATTGTGTGAACTTGCTGCGATGTTGCAGGATTCTTCCTCGTGGAGCCCAGATACTTTTTAAAAGATGAATGTAATTTCTGGTAAAACAATAAATAAAATAAAATAAAATAAAACAAAATAAAATAAAAATGGCATTGATTCAGTAACTGTTCAAGGAATCATGACACTTTACTAGGGCAATTGCTCTCAACCTCCTGATCATCTATCCTTGTTTGTTTGTTTTTTTTTTTTTTTGGTTTTGTTTTGTTTGCTTGTTTGTTTTTGTTTTGTACAGATTGAGTAGTAACCTTGTTGGAAGCTCATTTATTTTGTCCCTAAACATGCTATCATCTATTGGGAGTCTAACTCTCAGGTAATCAGGCTCCCTGACTGTCCCTACGACCTTGCCATTTACGGTGGCAACTACATGCACCAGTGCATTCCTTGTGGCCTGGAAATGGTGTTTTCTTGAAGCTTTCCCATGAAACACAGGCATTTGGTGGGTTTCCCAGTCTTACAAAGTCTATGCCCTCCAGCAGGCTCACTTCTCTGAGCCTTTTAATCCTTTTTCCCACTGGCAGCCATGGTAATTCCGGAATTTCAAGCTCACTTGGCATGGACCATTACTGTTTCTAGGCTCCTGGGAGCCATCCCAGTGGTGAGTTCACACTCTATTCTGAGGCCCTTGCCAGCATGCTAAATCTTGTAACTGGGAACAGGACCTCAAATCAATAAACTCTTCAGTTTCCAACCTCATGTTTTGGTCTCTTTTTCAAAACAGCACCCTCAGGAAGAAGAAAAAAAGTTGATAATATGGAAGCAGAGAGTAGAACAATGGTTACCAGAGATTACGGAGGGTATGGGAGAAGGGTTGGTCAACAGGCACAAAGTTACAATTAGGAGGAATAAATTCTGATGTTCTGTTGCACAGCAGAGTGACTATGGTTCATGGTAAAATATTGTATATTACAAAATAGCTAAAGGAGAGGCTTTTGAAGGTTCTCATCACAAGCAAATGATAAATACATGAGGTGATGGATATACAAACTACCATGACTGGATCTTTATACAACATGGATATGCATCAGAACATCAAATTGTACCCCATAAATATGTACAATTACAATGTGTCAATTTAAAAAGTTAAAAACAAAAACAAAAACAGTGCCCTCTGAATCCAGTCATATGATCCTATGATTCAAATCTTCTTCCAGCTCTTACCTATCAATGCTGAGTGCTGCAGCTTATTTGGGATATAGTCCCTTTCCTCTCCTATCAGGGTCAGTGCAACCCTGGCTAAGGTTGGGTTCAAACTTATTAGCTATAAGACTAGTGATAGATGGGTAGGTGGGGGGATCCCAAGGGGCCACATGTTGTCTTACAGGGTAGAGGCCTCTGCATTGTTTACAAATGAGGGAAAAGTAACCCACCTCTATAGACTCTTCAGATTTAGAGGAATTTGTGCATTCAAGATTTAAGAATAGCTTGGGCCGGGCGCGGTGGCTCATGCCTGTAATCCCAGCACTTTGGGAGGCCGAGGCGGGCAGATCACAAGGTCAGGAGATCAAGACCATCCTGGCTAACATGGTGAAACCCCGTCTCTACTAAAAATACAAAAAATTAGCTGGGCGTGGTGGCGGGTGCCTGTAGTCCCAGCTACTGGGGAGGCTGAGGCAGGAGAATGGCGTGAACCCGGGAGGCGGAGCTTGCACTGAGCTGAGATCCGGCCACTGCACTCCAGCCTGAGCGACAAAGCGAGACTCCATCTCAAAAAAAAAAAGAAAAGAAAAAAGAATAACTTGAAGTATGTGAAAATCCTGGAGCAGGAAAATCCAAAAGTCCACCCAACCATGAAAGCAATTTAAAAAACTGGCAAAAACTTTCAAAATCAATTGTTCAGAACTCAAGAAGTGAACTAAAAGCTTCTAATAACCAAGAGATGCTTTTGTAAAAAGTTGAATTTCAGTAAGAAAATCAAACTCTATGGCTTTTTCATTTACCCAATTCCATCTGCCATGCTCCAGCTCAGTGATAGTCTTGATAATCCAATCCTATATCCCTAGTGCAACAGAGAGCAGAACAAACATCATTTGCCAAGAATTATAACTGTTTTGACCTGTTTGGTGGATCCCTGAAACACCAGCTTAAAAGGTTTGCCTTCATGTCACCTACCTTGAACTCATCCAGTGCTAAAATCACTATCTGAGAGCATCTGTCAAACAACATTAACAGGCAAATGTAAGTTACAACTTGGTAAGAGCTAATAAATGAGTTCAGAAAAGTTGCAGGATACAAGGTCAACATGCAAATATCAGTTGTATTTCTATAAAGTAGCAATGAACAATCCAAAGATAAAGTTAAGAAAACAATTCAATTTATAATAGCAACAAAAAGAATTTGGGGAATAAATTTGACCAAGGAAGTGCAAGTGCTGTAAACTGAAGACTACAAAACATTACTGAAAAATAATAAAGACCTAAATAAATGGACCGATGTATCATTTCATGGATTGGAAAACTTAATATTATCAAGATGGCAATATATGCCAAACTGATCAACAGATTCCATGCAATCCCTACCAAAATTGCAGTGGTTTTTTTTTTTTTTTTTTTTTTCAGAAATGGACAAGTTGATTCTAAAATGAACAAGTGACTCCCAAATAGCCAAGACAATGTTTAAAAAAGAACAAAATTGGAGGACTCAGACTTTCCAGTTTCAAAATTTACTACAAATGTACAGTATTTGAAACAATGTGATACTGGCATATGGATAAATGTGTACAACAATGGACTAGCATTGAAAGTCCAGAAATAAGTTTATATGCCTATGGTCAATTGATTTTTCTCAAGGGTTCCAAGATCATTCAAAGATGGAAATAATAATCATTTCAACAAATGATGCTGAATATCTACATGCAAAAGAATAAATTTGGATCCCTGCTTTACACTGTATACAAACATCAATGCCAAGTGGGTCAAAGACCCAAATATTAGAGCTGAAACTATAAATTCTTAGAAGAAAACATAGGTACAAGTTTTAGTGACCTCACACATGCAACAACAGGCATGAACCTATAAAACATTATGCTAAGTGACAGAAGCCAGACACAAAATGCCACATTTTGTATGATTTCATTTCTATAGGATATCCGTAATAGACAAATCTGTAGAGACAGAAAGTAAATAGATAATTTCCAGAACATGGGAGAAGGAGGGAATCGGGAGGTACATGGTTTCTTTGGGGTATGATGGAAATATTCTGGAATTAGATAATGATATGGTTACACATTTTGTATATACTAAAAACCACTAAATTAAAGAATTTGACATTATTATAATGGTGAATTTTATCTATGTTAAACAACAAATTAAAAAAATACATATTTGGAGGAACATTGACCCACTTATCCCCACTTCACGTGTCCCATTGAGCACCCTGACTTTGGTATTACAGACCTGCCTTGATTGAGCATTTAGCATTCTTTGGAGCTTGGCTACTCTGAATTAAGTCTGAGGTCTTATCCTCAGCTCTGTCTTTTCTCATGCTGCAGATGAGAAAGTCTTCATATGCTACCAAGGTTTCCACTTGCTTGTTAATCAATCTCAAGTCTTTGTTATACTTTTCTCTGAAATGCCTGATGTATCATGTCATCTACATTTCAGCACATCTCTTCCCTCATTACACCATCTCAGTTTCCCACTAGAGAAGTGAAGCCATTAGACTTCACTTTTTAGTCTTATACTAGAAGATATCTCCATCTGCCATCTATTACCTCCATCTACTGACTCCAGCTACCCCCGGTGATGGGGCCCTCATTGCCATTTGAATAAGTGAGTATGCCAGCTCCAAAACTCTATTTTTTCACCTGCTTTCTTAGCACATTCCTGCTACTAACTGTTACAGACTGAGTTCTCTGGGAAAGTTTCTGAGAATTTTGCATGATAAGTGCTTGCTCAAGAGTGTCCTTGAGATTAATACCTGAAGAAGGGAGAAAGGAGAAGGAAGGAGAATGGGGCAGAGAGAAAAACTGAGCTGTAACAGGGGCCCAGAAGTAACACCCAAAGACCCACAGAGACCTCTGGAGCTACATTGGTTTTTCAGAGTTGACCTGAGTTGGGCCAAAATGGCCAGACATTGTATTTTTTTACTGTTCTCTCATTTAATGTGGGCTGCCCAAGGAAGGAGTGGGCAAGATCCCTTTCTGAAGCTAACATAATTACTGAAGGTTCTGACAATAGAAGACATCAGCCAACAACAGTCCCTGCTTCTAGGTCAACAAGTCTTTCCTTAGAGGGATCTAGAAGGCACAACTCAGTGTTCATCAGTTCCTTCACTGGATTTTTCAGCTGCATGTCTTTCATTACTCTTTTAGTTGTTCCTATAGGGATTACAATATAAATCTTTATCACAGTCTACTTAGAGTTAATGTTGTGCCACTTCTCATAAAATATAAGGACTTTGTAGTATTATAGTTCCACTTGTTACCATCCTTAGTTCTATTATTGTCATATTTATCATATCTAAATACATTAAAAATCCCCAATATAGTGTTACATGGTATTATGTCTTTTAAAATATTAAGAGAAATAAAAAACTGTGTAATCTTCATATGTGCCACATACTTACTATTTCTGGTGCCCCTTGTTTCTTCCTGTTCCTTTACGACTACATTTGGAGTCTATTTTTTTAGACTGAATAACTTTTTTTGCTATTATTCCTTATAATGTGAATCTGCTGTGACTGATTCTATTTTCACTCACCTTAAAAAGTCTTTATTTCATCATCATTTTTGAATGAAATTTTTGCTAGGTACAGAATTCTGGGTTGAAGGTTGTTTTTATTCCCCTGAACTTTAAAGATGTTTTTTCAAAGTATTCTCCCTCCATTAATTCTGATGTGAATCATTTTGATGTGAGTCATTATTCATATTGTTGCTTCCCTATAGTTAATGTGGGTTTCTCACTGTTATTAGTTGTTTTTTTCCCCCATTTCAAATATTTTCACTTTATCTTCAATTTTCAACAGCTTGCCTATGACATGCCAAGGTATGTATTCCTTTGTCTTTATTTTTCTTGGGTTTACTGAATTACTTGGATCTGGAAGTTTAAATTTGAGAAAATTTAAGTCATGTATTCAAAATATTATTTTCTGCCCTATATTCTCCTTTTTCTCTTTCTGGAACTCCAGTTACATGTGTGTAGACTTCTTCATCGTGTCCCACAAGTCAATCTCTTTTCAATCTATTTTCTCTTTATTTTTCAGAATTGACAATGTTCATGTATTAACCTGCAAGTTCCCTGATAATTTATTTTGTCAAACGTAGTCTACTATTAAGCCCAGCCAATTAATTTTTCATTTTGGATATTTTAATTCTTAGTTCTAAAATTTCTGTTTGCTTGTTTTTTATGGTTTCCATTACTCTGCTGAAATCTTATGCCTATTTTTGTATTATAAGCATTTCCCCTTTAATTTCTTGAATATATTATAGTAACTATTTTAAAGTCCTTGCCTACTCCTAATTACCACATTAAGGTTATTTCAGAGTTACTTTCTATTGGTTTTCCCCCTGATTATGGATCACATTTTCCTGCTTATTACTCATCCATCAGTGTAAGATGTAATGGTGGTTATTGTGAATACTACATTGTTAAGAGTCCAGATTTTGACATCTGTCTCTGGAAACCATATAATTTTGTGCTGACAGATGATTAATTTACTGATCGATAAACTTAATTCTTTTGAGGCCTATTTTTAAACTTTGTTAGGCTGAGTCTGGAATAGTCCTTACTCTAAGTAGAGTAGCTTTACTTCTAAGGTGTGGCCTTTCTGCTACATTAGCTGAAAGCCCAGCATGTTCAGTGAGGTCACTCTACTCTGGCTGAGTGGAACTCTTGTCTCTCAGTATTATACCACCTTCATCATCTCTGTTAGTGCACAGCTTAACTGAGCTCCTACTCAGGCCTCATAGAGCCTCGTTCTGTTCAGAAGCAAGTGTTTCTCAGCCAAAGATTCCATAATCTATGAAGATTTTTATAGGTCTATGGCAGTAGATCCCAGGGCTAGGCCAGCCCCCACGGACCTCATCCCCTGTGGACCTAAGTTTCAAACCAGCCTCTACAGCCCCAGGATCTAGGCTAGCCCTCATTAACCTATCCTCCAGGCCAGTACCCATACATCCACCCTCCAGGCTGGCCCCAATGGACCAATACACCAGGCACACCCCAACCCCAGGACCATCTCAGTGCCCAGAAAGCCCTTGCAGACTAAAGCTTAAGCCCCACTCAAGTGCCAGGTCAGCCCTTGTGGACCCAGGCTTCAGGCCATTCTCTGCAGATATAGGCTCCAGGACTACCTTCTGGACCCAGGCTCCAGGCCTACTCCATGGACCCAGTCAACTGGTCCCCCCAGTGGCTCCAGGATGTAGACCCACCATATGGACCCAGGCACCAGGTCAGCCTGCCTGCAGATTCCAGCAACAAAGCTTCTTACAAACTATACCAGGGAGCCTGCCTAGAACCTCTAGGTTTTTTAGTCTGCCAAAGCTAAAATAAGTCTCTATTTTGAATGTGTAAACATCAGTGTAAGGCAACAAGAAACATAAAAAACCAAGGAGATATAACATCAGTAAAAGAACACAATAATCTCCCAGTACCTGGCCCCAAAGAAATAGAGATATATTAACAGCCTGACAATGATAACAAAATAATTGTTTTAAGGGAGCTTAGCAAACCTTAAGAAAATACAGATGATTCAATAAAATCAGAAAATAATAAATGACCAAAATGAGAAATGTAATGGAGAGACTGAAGTTATTTTAAACAGTCAAACAGAAATTTTGAAACTGAAGAATACAATGAATGAAATGAAAAATTCAGCAGAACACATCAAATACAGAATCGATCAAGTAAAAAAAGAATCTTTGAACTTGAAGACAGGCTATTTGAAAATATACAGTCAAAGGAGAAAAAAGAAAAAAGGATAAAAAGGAATTTGTCCTTTAAAAAGGAAAAAGCTTATTGAACTTATGAAGGAACATAAAAAGAGCTAATATTTGGGTTATTGGAGTTCAAGAGAGAGAAACAGTGGTAGAAAGCTTATTTAAAGAAATAATAACAGAAACCTTTTCAAATCTAGGGAAAGATATAAATATCCAGGTATAGGATGGTCAAAAGTCTCCAATCCAATTCAGTTCAAACACAATGCCATCAAAACATAAACTGTCAAAAATCAAAGGCAAAGAGACGATTCTGAAAGCAGAAAGAGAGAATAAGCAAATCACCTATAAGGGAGTTCTAGTAAGACTAGCAGCAAATTTCTCAGCAAGAAACTTACAGGTCAGGAGAGAATAAGATAACATATTCAAACTGCTGAAGAAAAAAACTACAAGAATACTGTGTATTCACCAAAGCTGCCCTTCACAAATGAATGAGATATTAAGACTTTACCAAACAAACAAAAGCTGAGGGAGTTCATTACCCCCAGACCTGTCTTACAAGAAAGTTTATATGGGGTCTGCATGCTGGACAAAAAGATGATAATTAGTTACAAAAAAAACCTGAAAAAATAAAACTCACTGGTAAAAGTAAATAATAAAAAGAGCTACAATAATTTGTTAAGGGGCATATAAGATATACATTTTGACAATAAAAATAAAAAATTTTAAATGTGGGGAGGTGGAGAATGAAAGTGTAGTTTTCATGCAATCAAAATTAAGTTATCAGTATAAAATAGCCTGTTATAACTAAGATCTTTTGTAAGTTTCCTAGTAACCAGAAGCAAAAACCTATAGTAGATATATAAAAGATAAAAAGGAATCAAAGCATAACACTAGAGAAGAAAGAAACAAAAGGTCTACCAAACAACCAGAACACAATTAACAAAATGCCAATAGTAAGTCCTTACTTACCAATAATTATCTTGAATGGACAATGATTAAATTCTCCAATAAAAAGACACAGTGGGTGCGGCACAGTGGCTCACACCTGTAATCCCAGCCCTTTGGGAAGTCGAGGTGGAAGATAACGAGGTCAAGAGATCGAGACCATCCTAGCTAACATGGTGAAACCCTGTCTCTACTAAAAACACAAAACTTAGCTGAGCATGGTGGCATGTGCCTGTAATCTCAGCTACACAAGAGGCTGAGGCGGGAGAATCACTTGCACCCGGGAGGCAGAGGTTGCAGTGAGCTGAGATCACACCACTGCACTCCAGCCTGGCGACAGAGCAAGACTCCTTCTCACAAAAAAAAAAAAAAAAAAAAAAGACACAGTGATTGAATGGTTTAAAAAATAAAATCCAACTGTATGTTGCCTATAAGATACTCACTTCACTTATAATGACATACCTAGACTGAAAGGAAAGGCCTGGAAAAAATATTTCATTAAATGGAAACCAAAAGAGAGTAGGGATAGTTGTACAGATTGAGTATCCCTAATCCAAATATCTGAAGTCTGAAATACTCTAAAATTTAGAATATTTTGAGTGCTGATATAATGCTCAAAGGAAATGCTCACTGGAGAATTTTAGATTTTGGTTTTTAGATTAGGAATGCTAAAACAGTAAATATATAATGCAAATATACCAAAATCAAAAAATTTTAATTTAAAACATTTCTGGTCCCAACCATTTTGGATAAAGGAATCTCAACCTGTATCAGATAAAATAAACTTTAAGTCAAAAACTGTAAAAAAGACAAAGAATATATTATTATCATTATAACAGAATGACAAAGAGATTAATTTATTAAGACAATATAACAATTGTAAAAATATATGTACCCAAGGCTGGGGTACCTACATATGTCAACTAAAGCAAATATTAATAGATGTAAACAGAAAGGTAGAGCGTAATACAATAAGAACAGAGGACTTTAAGAGCTCCACTTTCAGCAATGGACAAATTATACAGACAGAGAATTAATAATGAAACATCAGATTTAAACTACACTTTAATCCAAATGGAACTAGTAGACATATACAGAACATTCCATATAAGTAACTTATGGTATGCAGCAAAAGCAGTTCTAAGAGAGAAGTTTATAGCAATAAACACATCAAAAGAGAAGAAAGAGGGCCCAGATCAGTGGCTCATGTCTGCAATTCCAGCACTTTGTGAAGTCAAGGCAGGACTGGCTTGAGCTCAGGAGGAATTTGAAACCAGCATGGATGATGGTTTTTTGTGAGACCTATTTTTGTGAGACCGTGTCTCTACAAAAAATAAAATAAAAATTAGCCAGTTGTGGTGACTTACTTGTAGTCCTAGCTACTTGGGAGGCTGAAGTGGGAGGATCACTTGAGCCCAGGAGGTCAAGGCTGCAGTAAGCCATGATCATACCATTGCTCTCCAGCCTGGGTGACCGATCAAGACTCTGTCACAAAACAGTGAAACATAGACAGCCAGCTGTGGTGGCTCATGACTGTAATCCCAGCTCTTTGGAAGGCTGAGGCAGACAGATCACCTGAGGTAAGGAGTTGGAGACCAGCCTGGCCAACATAGTGAAACTGCATCTCCACTAAAAATGCAAAAAGTAGCCGGGCATGGTGGTGGGCACCTGTAATCCCAGTTACTTTGGAGGCTGAGACAGGAGAATCGCTTGAACCTGAGAGGCAGAGGTTGCAGTGAGCCAGTGCACTCCAGCCTAGGTGACAGAGTGAGACTCATCTCAAAAAACAAACAAAAAAAGTGAAAAATAAAAATAAATCCTTATTTAAAAAAGGAAGAGAGATCTCAAATAAACAAGCTAACATTATACCTCAAAAAACTAGAAAAAGAAGAACAAATTAATCCAAAAGTTAGTAGAAAAAAGGAAATAATAAAGATCACAGCAGAAATAGAAGAACTAGAAACTAGAAAAATGATAGAAAAGAGAAACAAAACTAAGAATTAATTTTTAAAAAAATAATTAAAATGGACACACTTTATCTAAACTAAGAAAAACAGAAGACTTAAATGAACAAAATCATAAATGAAAGAGAAAACACTATAATAGATACTGAAGAAGTACAAATGGTCATAACAGGCTACTATGAACAATTATAGACCAACAAATTGTATAACTAAGAGGAAATGGATGAATTCCTAGAGGTAAACAACCTATCAAAACTAAATCAGGAAGAAATAAAAAATCTGAACAGAGTAATAATGAATACAAGATTAAAATCAGTAATAAAAAGTCTCCCGTCAATGAAAAGTCCAGGACCTAATGACTTCACTACTGAATTATACCAAACGTTTAAAGGACTAATAAGAGCAATCCTTCTCAAACTCTTCCAAAAAATAAAAAAGGGAATAGTTTCAAATTCATTTTATGAGGCTAACATTACTCTGATACCAAAACAGAAAAGAACACTATCCAAAAAAAGAAAATTAGAGGCCAATATCCCTAATGAACATGGATGCAAAAATTATCAACAAAATACTAGGAAACTGAATCCAACAGTACATTAAAGGGATCATTCACCATGATCAAGTGAGATTTCCCCCAGGAATGTAAGGATGGTTCAACATACACAAATCTGTAAATGTGATACACTGCATTAACAGAATGAAGGACAAAAATCATATGATCATCTCAATAGATGCACAAAAAGCATTTGATAAAACTCACTATCCTTTCAGGATAAAAATTCTTTAAAAATTAGGTATAAATAAATGTATAAATACCTTAACACAATAAAGTGACAAATCTTTATTATGAGAAACCCACAGTTTACATTATATTCCACAATGAAAAGTTGAAACATTTTCTTCTAACATCAGGAATAAGACAAGGATATCCACCCTTGCAACTTCTATTCAACATAATAGAAGTTTTATGGAATGGAAGTTTTAGCCAGAGCAAGTAGGCAAATAAAAGAAATAAAAGGCATCCAAATTGGAAAGGAAGAAGTTAAGTTGTTCCTGTTTGCCGATGACATACTCTTGTATATAGAAAACCCTAAAGACACTACCAAAAAATGGTTATTCATTAATAAACAAATTCAGTGAAGTTGCAGAATAGAAAATCAACATACAAAACATACAAAAATCAGTATCCACAACATACAAAAATTAGTATGTATTGTATCCACAAAACATATGTTGTGGATATGTTTTCTATCTACAACATACAAAAATCATTTTCCTTTCTATACACTCACCAAAATCTGCCAAAAAATAAATCAAGATAACAATCCTACTTTAAATAGCTACCAAATAATTGGACTAAATTTAATCAAGGAGGTAAAAGATCTGTACACTGAAAACAATAAAACATTGATTAAAGAAGTTGAAGAAGACACAAATAAATAGAAAGATATCTCATGTTTATGGATTAGAATAATTAACATTAATATCAATTTATGAATAAATAAAGGTTTGTCACCTTTATTGCATTGAGGTACATTCATTTATACTGAATTTGTTAAGAATTTTTATCCTGAAAGTTAAAATGTTGCTACTACCCAAAGCCATCTATTGACTTGCAATTCCTATCAAAATTCTAGTAAAATTTTTCACAGAAATAGAAAAAAATCCTAAAATCCATATGGAAAGCAATAGACTCCAAATAGCCAAAGTGATATTGAAGGGGAAAAAAGCCAGAGACATTATATATTACCTGACTTCAAAATATACTATAAAGCTAGAATAGTCAAGACAGTATTATTCTGGCATAAAAACAGACAATGACCAATGGAACAAAATAGCAAGCCCAGAAATAAATCCATGCAGTTAGTCAGTTAGTTTTTTACAATGGTTACAAGCACATACAGTTTCTTCTATAAATGGTGTTGGGAACACTGGATACCCACATGCAGAAGAATGAAATTAAATCCTTATCTAACATCATCATATTAAAAATAAAATCAAAATGGATTAAGGACCTAAATGTAAGACCTGAAACTGTAAAACTACTAGAAGAAAACAAGAGAAAAACTTCTTGACATTGGCCTGGGCAATAATTTTTTTGATATGACCCAAAAGTACAGGAAAAAAAAAATGCAAAAATAGATAAACAAGATTGCATAAAAGAAGGCACACAAATGACCAACTGGTATATGAAAAATGCTCTACATTACTAATCATCAGGAAAATGCAAATTAAAATCACAATGAGGCAGCAACTCACACCTGTTAGATGGCTATTACCAAAAAGGTGAACGATAACAAGTGTTGGCAAGGATGTAAAGAAAAGGGAACACTTGCACACTGTTGGTGGGAATGTAAATTGTACACCCATTATAGAGAACAGTATGGATTACAAATAACTTAGCATCCAGCAATCCCACCACTGGGTATATATCCAAAGAAAATGAAATGAGTATGTTGAAGATTTACCAACATTCCCATGTTCGTTGTACCACTATTCACAGTGGCCAAGATATGGGATCAACCTGTGTCCATCAACAAATAAATGGATAAATAAAATGTAGTATATATACAAAATTGAATACCATCCAGCCTTAAAAAGGAAGGAAATCCTGTCATTTGAGACAACATGGATGAACCTGGGGGACACCATGTGAAGTAAAATAAGCCAGACACAGAAAGACAAATACTATGTGATCTCATTTGTATGTGATGTGGAATCTGAAAAAGCCGAATTCACAGAAGCAGAGAGTAGAAAGGCAGTTACCAGGGCTGGGGGAGAGGAGATGCTGGTCAAAGGGCACAAACTTCTGTCAGGCAGGAAGAATAAGGTCAATAGATCTATTACGTAGCGTGGTGACTACTTTTTATAACATTGTATTGTATTCTTGAAAATTGCTAAGAGAGGAGATTTTAGGTGTTTTCATCACAAACAAAAAATTGATGTTTGTGAGGTAAAGCATATGTTAATCAGCTTGATTTAGCCATTTCACAATGTGTACATATGTTAAAACAGCATGTTGTACATGATAATTATATACAGTTTGGATTTGCCAATTAAAATAAGATTTTTTTTAAAAAAAGTATAACTCAAATGCACCTGTTAGCAAAGAGCTGAGAGGCCCTGGAGAGGTCCTGGGAAGGAAGAGACCTGGGCCAGGAGCCCAAAGCCCCCCACCCCCATACACATTCCTGCCATCAATCCCTTGTGTTACATTGGATGAATCACTTTTTCCCCAAGCCTGTTTTCTCCTCTGTCAAAGAGAGACGCCGCCTGCACCCTCACTTCCCTTCCCCGCCTTCCTTCCATCCTTTCTTTCTTCATCCAAGCATTAGTTGAGCTCCTGGCAAATACTGGTCTGGTGGCCCAGAAATGAGTTACTCTGTCTTCTGGATAGCTTCCACACTCCCACCAACTTTATTGGATCATTGTGGGGAACAAATGAGAAGACAGAGTTGATGCTGTTCTGTTTAAGAAGGTACTTCCCAGGCATGAGGCATGATTGACCTTTTTACAGCATTCCTGATCTAAAGGCAGGATTTCCTTTAGTAGCATCCAGTGTAACTATTGCCTGTCTGTGGGGCAGCCCTGGAACAATCCTGCGTTTTGTTCTGGGGGAAGCTGAACAGGCTTCTATGTTGTCTGGCTGGCCCCGTGTGCGGGCACAGACCCAGCCTGGCATCTGGTGGAGTCACCCTGGTTACCCCGCCCCCACTCCTCCCCAGTGGAATACACACAGCAGGCAGGCGAGCCTGGGAGTGTCCAGGCTTCCTAGAGCCTCAGCTGAGCCCAATTAGAAAGTCAGCACAACACACAAGCATTTGGGAAGTTTACTTTAGATTCTTCCACAGACATCAATGTGTGAGTCAAACAATTTTAAACTATCCTCTGTTTAACATGTTCTTACTACAAATATTTGTATCAAAAATTCCAATCAGATATGCTTTGCTTCACTACCTTTATTTCTACAATGATTGATCTTAATCACTTTGATGCCAGTCTTCAACCTTGGGGGTCAGCACATGACTTCTGGGTTTTATGAATGGCCAATGTGTCTGCCTCCGCGTGTCAGGCACAAAGCTAGATAAATCATGATCTCCATGAGGTTCAGTTGGCTCTTCTGTTGAATGAGGGGACAGACCAGACTCGTTTAGCCTTCTTAGTTTCATAATTCTACAATTTTAATTCTATTCAAGTTTTAAAGCTTCTAGAGCTTATAGTATAAATCAGGATCTAAAGCTAACAAGAAAGTATAAAATAAAGATCTCTCATTACCACTTCCCCATCTTCAGTGACCCGTTACAAAGAAAAGACACATCTTTTTATTTTCAGAGATCTCACCAAAGTGCACTGTAAACTAAAGAGCCCATGAACATCAAGGCACATTGTGATTCTGTCTCCAAGGGCTCCATCGTCCTGTCTGAAAAATGGATTAGTTAGATCATGGTGCTGGTCTGTGACTGCATTTGCTGATTTCTGTAAAAATGGGAGAGGAGTGTAAAAACAATGTCATTACATTTTTATAAGATTAAATTTCTTCTACTCTAAATTTGCAGATGATTCCCACTGTTTCTGATATCCACCTGTGTGGTTTTTTTTTTTTTTTTTTTTTGACAGGGTCTTGCTTAATTGCCCAGGCTGGAGTACAATCTTGGCTCACTGCAGCCTCAACCACCTGGGCTCAAGTGATATTCCTGCCTCAGCCTCCCAAGTAACTGGGATGACACACATGCCACCATGCCTGGCTAATTTTCTTTCTTTTCCTTCCTTCCTCCCTTCCTTCCTTCCTTTCTTCCTTCCTTCCTTCCTTCCTTCTTTCCTTCCTTCCTTCTTTCCTTTCTTCCTTCCATCCTCCTTCTTCCTTCCTTCCTTCCTTCTTTCTTCCTTCCTTCCTTTCTTCCTTCATTTTTTCCTTCCTTTCATTCTTTTGTTCTTTCTGGATGGGTGTCTCACTTTACTATCCAGGCTGGTCTTGAACTCTGAGCCTCAAGCAAACCCCTGCCCGAGCCACCCAAAGTGCTGGGATTACAGGCATAAGTCACAATGCCCAGCCATACAACTTTTTGCCATTGCTGCTTTGGCTTGATTTTTTGTTTGTTTTGTTTTTGAGTATCTAGTTGGCAACCCTGTGTCAATCATTCTATTTCTAAAATTTATTTTCCTGGTCCATGAAGTCCAACTGATATAATTTGGCTGTGTCTCCACCTAAATCTCATCTTGAATTGTAGCTCCCATAATCCCTATGTGTCATGGGAGGGACCTGGGAAAGATAATTGAATCGTGTGGAAAGGTTTTTCCTGTGCTGTCCATGTGATAGTGATAAGTCTCATGTGATCTGATGGTTTTATAAAGGGCAGTTCCCCTGCACACACGCTCTTGCCTGCCACCACATAAGATGCGCCTTTGCTCTTCCTTTGTCTTCCACCATGATTGTGTGGCCTCCCCAGCTATGTGGAAATATGAGTCCATTAAACCTCTTTTTCTTTATAAATTACGCAGTTTCGGGTATGTCTTTATTAGCAGTGTGAGAACAGGATAATATAGTAAATTGGTACCAGGAGTGGGACAATGCTGTAAAGATACCCAAAAATTTGGGAGTGACTTTGAAACTGGGTAAAAGGCAGAGTTTGGAACAATTTGGAGGGCTCAGAAGAAAACACGAAGATGTGGGAAAGTTTGGAACTTCCTAGAGACTTGTTGAATGCCTTCGACCAAAATGCTGATAGTGACATGGAAAATCAAGCCCAGGTTGAGGTGGTTTCAGATGGAGTTGAAGAACTTGTTGGAAACTGAAGGAAAGGTCACTCTTACTATACAAAGCTGGTGGCATTTTGCTCCTGCCTGAGAAATCTGTGGAACTTTGAACTTGAGAGAGATGATTTAGGGTATCTGTCAGAAGAAATTTCTAAGCAGCAAAACATTCAAGAGGAAGCAGAGAATAAAGGTTTGAAAAATATGCAGTCTGATGGTGCAGTAGAAAAGAAAAACCCATTTTCTGGGTAGAAATTTAAGTGCCTGGCCAACATGGCAAAACCCCGTCTCTACTAAAAAATTAGCCAGGTGTGGTGGTGGATGCCTGTAATCTCATGCTTGAACATGGGAGGCAGAGGTTGCAGTCAGCCATTGCACTCCAGCAACAAGAGCAAAACTCCATCTCAAAAAAAAAAAAAAAAAAAATCAAGCCAACTGCAGAAATGTGCATAAGTAATGAGGAGCCAAATGTTAATCACCAAGACAATAGAGAAAATGTCTCCAGGGCATGTCAGAGACCTTCATGGCAGCCACTCCCATTACAGGTATAAAGGCCCAAGAAGGAAAAAAACCCCTGCTGTGTGCAGCCTTGGGACTTGGTGCCAGGTGTCCCAGCCACTCCAGTCATGCCTAAAAGGGGCCAAGGTACAGCTCAGGCTGTGGCTTCAGAGGGCGCAAGCCTCAATCTTTGGCAGCTTCCATGTGGTGTTGATCCTGTGGGTGTGCAGAAGACAAGAATTGAGGTTCGGGAACCTCTGCCTAGAGGAGGTATGGAAATACCTGAATGTCCAGGCAGAGGTGTGTTGAAAGGGTGGAACCCTCATGGAGAACCTCTGCTAGGGAAGTGCAGAAAGGAAATGTGAGGTTGGAGCCTCCACACAGAGTCCCCACTGGGGTACTACCTAGTGGAGTTATGAGAAGAGGGCCACTGTCCTCTAGAACCCAGAATGGTAGCTCCACCAATAGCTTGCACAGTGCACCTGGGAAAGCCGCAGACACTTAATGCCAGCTGTGAAAGCAGCAGGGAGGGAGGTTGTACCCTGCAAAGCCACAGTGGCAGAGCTGCCCAAGGCCATGAGAGCCCACCTTTTACATCAATTTGACCTGGATGTGAGACATGAAACCACAGGAGATCATTCTGGAGCTTTAAGATTTGACTGCCCCACTGGATTTTGAATTTGGATCGGGCTGGTAGCCCCTTCCTTTTGGCTAATTTCTCTCATTTGGAATGGGCATATATACCCAAAGCCTGTACCCCCATTGTATCTAGGAAGTAACTAGCTTGCTTTTGATTTTACAGGCTCATAGGTGGAAGGGACTTGCCTCGTCGCTAATGAGACTTTGGACTGTGGACTTTTGAGTTAATGCCGAAATGAATTAAGACTTTGAGGGACTATTGGGAAGGCATGATTCATTTTGAAATGTGAAGACATGAGATTTGGGAGAGGCCAGGGGTGAAATGATATGGTTTGACTGTGTCCCCACCCATATCTTATCTTGAATTATAGCTCCCGTAATCCCTATGTGTCATGGGAGGGACCCAGTGGGAGGTAATTGAATCATGAGGGTGGAATTTCCATGCTGTTCTCATGACAGTAAATAAATCTCATGAGAGCTAGTGAGTTTATAAAGGGCTGTTTCCCTGCACACACTCTCTTGTCTGCCACCATGTAAGACATGCCTTTGCTCCTCCTTTGCCTTCCACCATGATTGTGAGGCCTCCCCAGCCTTGTGGAAATGTGAGTCCATTAAACCTCTTTTTCTTTATAAATTATGCAGTCTCAGGTATGTCTTTATTAGCAGTGTGAGAACAGACTAATACAGTAAATCGGTACTGGGAGTGGGGCACTGCTGTAAAGATACCCAAAAATGTGGAAGCAACCTTGGGACTGGGTGAAAGGCAGAGTTTAGGACAGTTTAGAGGGCTCAGAAGAAGACAGGAAGATGTGGGAAAGTTTGGAACTTCCAGAGACTCGAAAGGCTCAGAAGACAGGAAGATGTGGGACAGTTTGGAACTTCCTAGAGACTTGTTGAATGGCTTTGACCAAAATACTGATAGTGATATGGACAATGAAGTCCAGGCTGAGGTGCTCTCAGATGGAGATGATAAACTTGTTTGGAACTGGAATAAAGGTCACTTTTGCTTTGCAAAGAGACTGGCGGCACTTTACCCCTGCCCTAAAACTCCATGGAAGTTTGAACTTGAGAGAGATGATTCAGGGTACCTGTTAAAAGAAATTTCTAAGAGGCAAAGTATTCAAGAGGAAGCACAGCATAAAAGTTTGAAAAATTTGCAGTCTGACAATGCAGTAGAAAAGAAAAACCCATTTTCTGGCTAGAAATTCAAGCTGACTGCAGAAATTTGCATAAGTAATGAGGAACCAAACGTTAATCACCAAGACAATGCGGAAAATGTCTCCAGGGCATGTCAGAGACCTTCACAGCAGCCCCTCCCATCACAGGCCTGGAGCTAAGAGAGAGAATTGGTTTCTCAGGCCAGGTCCAGGAACCCGCTGCTATGTGCAGCCTTGGGACTTGGTGCACTGCCTCTCAGCCACTCCAGCCATGGCTAAAAGGGACCAAGGTACAGCTCAGTCCATGGCTTGAGAAGGTGCAAGCCCCAAACTTTGGCAGCTTCCACATGGTGTTGGTCCTGTGGGTGTGTGGAAGACAAGAATTGAGGTTTGGGAACCTCTATCTGGATTTTGGACGATGTGTGGAAATGCCTGGATGTCCAGGCAGAGGTGTGTTGCAGGGGTGGAACCCTCATGGAGAACCTCTGCTAGGGAAGTACAGAAAGGAGATGTGAGGTTGGAGCCTCCACACAGAGTCCCCAATAGGGTACTGCCTAGTGGAACTATGAGAAGAGGGCCACTATCCTCCAGACCCCAGAATGGTAGATCCACCAACAGCTTGCACTGTGTGCCTGGGAAAGCCACAGACACTCAATGCCAGCTATGAAAATAGCAGGGAGGGAGGTTGTACCCTGCAAAGCCACAAGGGCAGAGCTGTCCAAGGCTGTGGGAGCCCACCTTTTACATCAGTTTGACCTGCATGTGAGACAATGGAGTCAAAGGAGATCATTTTTGAACTTTAAGGTTTAATGACCCCCACTGGATTTCAGACTTGCATGGGGCCTATAGCCCCCTTCATTTTGGTCAATTTCTCCCATTTGAAATGGGCGTATTTACCCAATGCCTGTACCTCCATTGTATCTAGGAAGTATTGTATCTAACTTGCTTTTGATTTTACAGGCTCATAAGTGGAAGGGACTTAGCTCATCTCAGATGAGACTTGACTATGAACTTTTGAGCTAATGCTGAAATGAGTTAAGACTGTGGGGGACTGTTGGGAAGGCATGATTAGCTTTGAAATGTGAAGATATGAGATTTGGGAGGGCCCGGGGCAGAATGATATGGTTTGGCTGTGTCCCTACCCAAATTGCATCTTGAATTGTAGCTCCCATAATCCCCACATGTTGTGGGAGGGGCCTGGTGGGAGGTAATTAAATCATGGGGGTGGGTTTTTCCGATGCTGTTCCAGTGATAGTGAATAAGTCTCATATCTGATGGTTTTATAAAGGGCTCTTCCCCTGCACACACTCTCTTGTCTGCCACCATGTAAGATGTGCCTTTGCTCCTCCTTTGCCTTCCACCATGATTGTGAGGCCTCCCCAGCCAAGTAGAACTATGAGTCCATTAAACCTCTTTTTTTTCTTCATAAATTACCCAGTCTCAGGTATGTCATTATTAGCAGCATGAGTACAGACTAATACATCAACCAGCTGCCACTGATCATCAGATTTCTTATCTGAATCCACAGCTCTTATCTCTAGTAAGCCCATGCATTATCTAGTTCAGCAAATTAATTAACACAGTTTTTCCTATGACTAGTTTCTCAACCTTTGTCTTTGTGCCCAAACTCTAGCACAAACTCTATTCCAGCCACCGCTTCCTCAAGGCACCAGATAAGCAAATCCTCTCCCTCCCAGAACATCTTTCCCCTTCCAGGCCAGGTTCCTCCTCCATCCCTCTAAACTCAAGTGAAGATTTGCTGATTTCATAAACTTTTCCTGAATTATTCCACCCTCTTCCGGGCGCTGTAATCTAAGTGATCATATCCTGATACCATTAATTGGGAAAAATGGGGCCAACCCATGTCAGAAAGTGTGGACTATATTGGATATGTGTTTCTCTTTTTCTCACCAGTAATGCTTTCCTCTACCTAATACTCTGTAACTACCTCCAAAAAGTTAAATAAATTAGATCATTAACTAGGAGAGGCCTTTGAGGCTAAGTGACTTGCCCAAGTTTGCAAATCTTATTCGGGGAAGAGCAGGGACCAGTTCCCAGCACCTGGCTCTTCCTGCCAGGATTGGTGACATTGGCCACACTGCCCTCTTGTCATGGTTCCTGGAAGAAACTCCTCTGATTAATGCACCACCTTAAACCCTACTAGATGATTTCGGATGATTTCATCCAACCAGATGACACTTACCTCTCAGATAAAAGGCTCGCTTAGAGATTGGCTATCAGGCGCAATCGTTTTCTAGAAATAGCCTCTGCCCAGAATAGATGGAGGCCTTTCAACCTGGCTATTTTCTAAGGTAGACCCTTGGTGAGGCCTTTGAAGTTACTTTGCAGCTGCAAATGGCTGGGCCATGGACAGAATAGGACTTGATGTCTAATAATTCCAGAGCAGGCCTGTAAAGTTATCTCAAAGCACAGTGCCCCAAGTGAACATTTTCTTAGCATAAACATCCTATTCCTTAATATGTTATTACTTCCACGAAACATAGATTTCTTAAGTTCTTTCAATCTGAGATAAAGTGCAACTTTTGTTTAGATTACAAAATATTAACCAAAGAAAAGGGCCTTTAGAAATTAGCTTGAATGACAATTTTAGTATGTCTTTAAAAGGAAAGACTCAAGAATGCCCACGTGATCCTGTCTCAGCAGAATAAGTGGGTCTCAGCTGCCCGTGTCCATCACAGGCAGGGTGGTGGCTGATCAGAAGACTGTGTTCTCAACATGGGTGAGATGCTGGGGTTTGGCCACTGCCCAGGCAGCACAGGGAAGCTCCACAACCTGGGAGACCCCAGCAATGGGCTTTCTTATGATCCCTTACTCCTCACTTATTTGGAGCAGTACTGATTGTACCAAGTGTGTTTAAACTGTGCACCAGATCTGCCTTAAAACTCCCTGAGCCAAATCCTGAGGGAAATCCTCACAAGCTCACAAGAGGTAGGGATAGCTCAGGCTGCCAATATTTAATGGTGTTGTGCCCTGGTGGGAAGAGAAAACATACAAAAACCCTCCTTTTCTCTTTTTGTAGGTATGATATTACTCAATATCTCCCTGCTCTTTGGATGGGAAAGCTGGAAATTGAATTGCTGTACTGTGGGGGAAGGAGAATTTTGCTTGTGCAGCACATTCTCAACAAAGCCTCAGCATGGTGTAAATGATTCTCGGCAGATGAGGTTGCTGTGATGTCCACAGAGACCCGAAGGATGCTGTTTGTGTCTCTCAGCACTTAGCTGAGCCCCGATGGTGTGCACGGCAAGGGGCTTGGTGAGTGCAAAAGACACTGCCCTAAAAAGCCTAAAACTCTTACCAGCATAGCATCAAATGCCAGATGTGGATTTCCAGAGGTAAGTGCCGCAGGGACTCGATAAACACCTACAAAGTGCCAGCACTGGGCTGCTTGCGGGAGACAAGGGATAAGTGGCAGCATCCGGGGAAGGCATCCTAGACACGGTGAGAGCCAAAATGTGGATTTTCCTAGAGAGAAAGGTAAGGAGAGTGCAGGAGTAAAGCAACAGACTGGCCAGAACTTGCTGCACTGGGGGATGGGTGAGGAGATGGGGCCTGGCAGAGTGAGATTGTGGAGGGGAGTTGAGTCCCCCAATCCCATCTGGCACCTGGATGGGAGGGTGTGGACTTTGTGTTTCCCGCATGGGCCACACCTCCTCCCACCCACTTCCTCCGTCAGACACACCCTGCCCACTCCTTTGCTGGGCTGGCCCCTGCCTGCCCTTCCAGAAGTCACACTTCTGGGAAGCCCTGGCTGCCCCCGCTTTCCTCGTCTCGGAGGTTCACTGTTTGGATCTCCCCAAGCCCTTGGCAGGTGCTGTATAACCACCTTGGGTTTGCTGGTCATGGTCCCCGGCAGGCGATGAGCGCCCTCAGATGGCATCCCGGGGCCCAGCACCATGCCCAGCATGGAGTTAGCTGAGTGTGGAGCCAGAGGAGAAGGGCAGAGCCCGGGACTTCTGAAGGCTGGGGCGGGGGCGGGGTGCACTCTGCTCCCTGACAGGGAACTACAAGATTTAGAGGGAAGCTTTGCTGGCGGAAGTGGCTCCTGGAGAACAGTCATCTTTGGGTTTATGTACCTGGGTTCCCTGAGCGCCGCCAAAATCTGGTGAAGCTCCCTGGTTATTATGGAAATCAGATGCTTCTCGGGGCCTCAGTTTCCCCATGGAAAGAAACAAACAGTTTCTTAGAGATGGTCACAGAATTGCCAGTTATTATTAAAATCTTTACTTTTGATCCTGCCATCCCACTCCTGGAAATCTGTCCCATAGAAATAAAAGTATATTCCGGGACATAACGGCACACAAAGGATGGTTATTGCAGCAAAACATTGGAAACAACGGAATGCCCATCCACAGGAAGACCAAGCCGTCTTCTCGTCTTCTCGCTGTGTCGTCACGTGGTCTTCTCTCCGCACATGCGCATCCCTGGTCTCAGTGTGCGGCCAAATTTCCTTAAGAGGACACCAGTCAGACTGGATCTGGGCCCACCCTAAGACCTCATTTTAACTTCACCCTTTAAAGGCTGTGTCACCAAACACAGCCACATTCTGAGGTACTCGGAGTTAGGACTTCAACATAGGAATTTGCAAGGGACGCAATTAATCCAGACTGTAACTGTGCGTGTGTATGTGTATGTGTGCATAGATGGGTATGTGTGTGCATGTGCGTGTGCATGCTCACATATGTGTGTATATATGTAAGTATATGGGTGTGTATATATGTGCATGTGTTGTGCATGTTTGCATATGTATATATGTGTCTGTGTGCATGTGTGTGTGTGGGTATGTATGTGTGTATATGTGTATGTGTGTGTGTTTGTGTATGTGCATGGGCATGTGTGTATGTGTGTATAATATGTGTATGTATGTGTGCATATCTGTGTGTCGTGTATATATGTGATTAGATATGTATATGTGTGTATCTATGTGTGTTTACATGTGTGTATGTGCTCATGTATATATGTGTTTCTGTGTGTGTGTGTGTGTGTATTTGTGTGTGTGCATGTGGATATGTGTATATGGGTGTATGAGCATGTGTGTATGTGTGGTTGTGTGTGCTTGTGGATGTATAGATGTGTGCATGGGTGTTGCACATGTGTGTGTATGCATGTGTGTATGTGTGTGTGCCTGAGTGTGCATATGTGTATGCGTGTATATGTGTGGGCATATGTGCATGTGTGTTTGTGTGTATATATATGTGCATGTGTGTATGCATATGTGTATGTGTGTGCCCATGTGTGCACATGTGTGTATATATGTGTGTTCATATGCATGAGAGAGAGAGAGAGAGTGTGTGTGTGTGTGTGTGTGTATGTGTGTGTGTACTTTGACTCTGATCGGATCATGCTGTCCATTCCCAGGCACAGGGTGCATCTGTTCTGACTTGGTCTGTACTTCTTTTTGAGGGAGACACGATGACTTGCACTTTAAAAAAATATTTTTATAGGGTTGTGTGTTTCCTGAGGTTTTCTAATTTCAGTCAAAAGCAATAATGACTGTTGCTTCATTTTAAGTTAGCCCAGTCCTGATAAATGATGCCGGTTGGGGTGGTGCTCTCTGATGACAGGATGTTTATGAAATAACACATAGCGTCTTCTTCCCCTTTGGGGTTAAGCAAAGTACAAATCTGACCACTCAGTGAGCTCTACTTTTCATATCCCTCCCTTGCCCCTATTATTTATTTGTCTTCGCTCACTCTGTGACCTCTTCAAGTCCATTTCATCCTCTGCCCACACATATTTTTCTTTTTTCTACACCCTTTGCTTTTACCTACAGCTGGGATTGTCTTCTCCCATAACGAAGTCTCACACAGCCAGGGTGAGTGAACAATTCAACACAACCTAAATGAAGAAGACATTTGCCATCTCCGCGCGTGATTTATATACGAATAATATGTGTTGTCTTTGGAATGCCTATTGTGGGTTTGGTGTTGCAGCATCTGAATTCCCCATCTGGCCATGCCCACAGAAATATCGGAAGTGTTTTGCTGGCTCTAGAACAGCCCCGAATAAACCTTCAAATCCTCTCCTCTTTCTTTTTCTCAACTCACTCAAGATGACAGAAGGAAGCCACTGAGCAAAGCTCTCTGAAGCAGACCACGTTATAGCAGGTTTTGGCTGTGGTATCCCTCAAACCAACTGCCAGAAGCATGAACACACACACTGGCAAGGACATAAAGCAGCAGGACTAATTGGCTCTGAAAGCTTAGCCACCGTGGCGGGGCACAAAGAACGCAGAGCTGGGTCTGGTCCCACGCCACTGTTCATTCACTGGGCAACCTCATCGAGCCACCCACAACTCAACTGTCCAGCTTCTCACCTGTGTCCTGGGACAGCTGTGTTTTCACTGGATGACCAGGTGGGTCCTAGCTCATGCATGAAGTGCCACGTCAATGGCAGAGCCCTGTATGCATGGGAGGTGAGAGATGGCTTTTCCATTGCAGTGATGAGAGGGCTGGCTCGAAGCCAGAAGAGCTAGGTCACCATCACTACTTTCCCCCAAATGTCACACTCATCTCTGGGAAAATGGGGACATGAGAGGAAACCTCCCAGCCGCCCTTCCACGCTTGGACCATCCAGAGGACGTTCAGACAGCCACTCTGCCAGCATCCTCTATATGCTGTTCTTCCTCGTCCCACTTCAAGGCTAGGCAGCCCATCCTCTCTAAGGACTGTGCTCTGGAGAGTGGAATCCTGGGAACACAGCTCTATGAGGCTTGGATCCTGGCTTTTGGAGACCAGAGAGTTTCCTCGGGCCTCACTCAGCCCCCAGCTGTCCCTGGGAGTCCTCCACCTCCTGAAGCAGATGCCAAGGGGCCTTATGCTGGGCATGGGCAGCAGGTGCCTCGAGCCTCCCAGCCTTCACCCTGCATCTTTCAGGGTGGCAAGGGCTCAGCAGCCACAAGGTGGAGTCAACGACTCAGTCTCCCTCAGGGGAACAGGATCACTTCCCAGCTCCACTCCAGAGCAGAGTCCAATCTCCCTGTTGAGTGTGCTTGCCTCCCTCAGCCTGCTCCAGGTAACATGGTGGCAGGGAACCTCCTGACTGCCTGGACCAGAGATGCAATGTCATCTTATCCTGTATTACCTGTAACGCTATCTTAATCCAGCAATCCTGCCTCTGTGCACACATCCAAAGGAAATGAAATCAGTGTCTCATAGATACATCTGCACCCTCATGATCATTGCTGCAATGTACAGCTATTACTCACAATAATCAAGACATGGAATCAACCTAACACATCCATCAACAGATAAATATGTGAAGAAAATGTGATGTACACACATACACATACAATGGAACACTATTCAGCTTTTAAGAAGGAGATCCTGCCATTTGTGACAACATGGACGACCCTGAAGGACATTATGCCCAGTGAAATAAGCCACGTACAGAAAGAAAAGTACTGCATGATCTCACCTATGTGTAGAATCCAAAAAAGTTTAACTCATAGGAGTAGAGAGTGGAATGGTTATCAGGGGCTGAGGGAGGGGATTTGGAGACATGTTGGTCTCAGAGTACAAAATTTCAGTTAAACAACATGAATAAGTTTTGGAGATCTTATTACAGCATGGAGACTAGAGTTAAAGATACTGTGCTGTGTACTTAACATTTGCTAAGAGCAGATCTTGTGTTATCACCAAAAAAAAAGGTAAGGTGTAAGAAAAAAATGTAAGGTGACTGATACGTTAATTAGCTTGATTTTAGTAAGCATGTCACAATGTATATGTGTCTCATCGTGTTGTGCACTTTAAATATATACAACTTTTATTTGTCATTTCTATCTTAATAAAGGTGTAAAAAATAAAAATATGAAGAAAGGGACAGTCTTCACCAGTTCATAATGGATAGAATGTACACCTTATATTCATTTTTATGCTAGAGGTTTATTCAGTTATTCACTTATGCCTTTACTGAAAACTACCCTCTTCTAGGCACAGTGCTGGGGACTGAGCACACACTGATGAATAAGTCACAGCCCTTGTCCTTGGAGACCTTCACTTCACGGTCTAGCAACAGGTGAACAAGAAAAAGCAATATGGGCATTCAGCAAATCCCTGACTGGTATGCAAATGTGAGGCCAGTGCCCCCACTTGGATATCCCCCCCCTAGTAATGTAGAATAGTGACCTTTTCACCACACTCTGGCTAAAGCTTCTAGAAACACACACACACATTTAGAAGTACAGACTGTGACTGTGGTATAATCCAGTGTAACGGCCCACATGAGGAACCAATGTTTGACCTTGATCCCTTGAGGCCAGGTCTCTGATAATCCATGAAACAAGTCTTCAAAGTCTTAAAATTTGTAAGTAGGAAGGACTGAACGCTGGTTGTGACTGAAAAACACACTCTGAGTTCTCTGTTTTCATTGGGAAACACTTTATTCCTGCTAAATAATAAGAGCCAGTGATGGCACAGATTACCCTGTGCCTGTATAGCTTTAAGGAGAACTTGTGTTCCTAAATTCTTAGGGATAAATCCACCACCAGAACACTGACTCCATCTTCAAGTTTTCAGGGCTTGCTTGTCCACACAAAGGGAGTATAAAGTCTCCTGTTAGGAGTTGATATCTGGGGCTTCCTCCTGGCACTGCCTGCTTTAAGCCAGGTCAAAAACCACGTCTTCCAACAAGACTTCCTGATTAATGCTACCTTACACAACTCATTTCAGGGCCTGTTGGCACCCATGCGGTGACCAAGGCCAACCAACTGTGAAAATAATCACTGTCTTCCCTAAACCCTTAAACCAATTGTTTATCTAACTAATATGTGCTCTCTTTTGCGATCACGCACAGTTTTGTTTGTTTGTTTTTTAGCCTGGTAGAAGTTACCTATATACGCTCTGTAGCCTGGTAAAATAATTTGAACAAAACTATTTCTAATAAAGCTCACCACCCAAAACTTTATTTGTAGAAGACTTTTTGTTTACAAAAATCTTACACCTACATTTTCTCAATAAATATCTCACTAACACTGATCTGTAGATAGAGCAACTTCCATCTTACAGATGAGCAGAAAGATTACAGAGATTCCAACCCCGATGTTCTGGTGTATTCCCTTATTTTTACTTCTTCATAACTTTCACACATGATATATACAAGAATCACTGTATTTGCAATAATATGGATGCTGTCTTCAAAGGATTCTACGTGTTCTATTAATATACCTATCTAGCACTTAGCACTTACAGGTGAGACTAGCAGAGATTCTGTAAGTGAACATAGAAGCCTGTCCCTATATCCTCACCCACACTTAGCCTATGGAGCTCCATGATGTCTGAGACCAGGTCTTCCCCATCCTTTGTAACTCTCAGAATCTTAGGCACATAACGAGTTCACTCTGTATTTGTTGGAGATGTTAATGAATTTTTTTTATAAAGGCAGAGATTTGGCCGGGCGCGGTGGCTCATGCCTATAATCCCAGCACTTTGAGAGGCCAAGGTGGGCAGATCACAAGGTAAGAAGTTCAAGACCAGCCTGGCCAACATGGTGAAACCCCGTCTCTACTAAAAATACAAAAAATTAGCTTGGCATGGTGGCGTGCGCCTGTAATCCCAGCTACTCAGGAGGCTGCGGCAGGAAAATCGCTTGAACCCGGGAGGAGGAGGTTGCAGCAAGCTGAGATCGCGCCACTGCACTCCATCCTGGGCAACAAGAGTGAAACTCCGTCTCAAAACAAACAAACAAAAAAATCAAAAGAAAAAGATGGAGATTCAGTCCCACATCTTCTGTATAAATGATCCTCAGGCATCTGGGGACTTAGCTGCAGCGAAGCCTGAGAGAGTGAAGCTGCATTTTTCATCCCAGGATGTTACTCTCACAGGACTCTCAAGCCACAACAGAAGCAAAGATGAGGTGAGCAGGGACAAAGTTATTTCCGACTGGTTGCAGATGGGGAGAAAGATCTATGTCATCTGTTGCTGATCTCTGGGCTCACATCAGACACTTTGCAAAGCGGGCTCCCTCCAGGGGATTTGGGTAACAGCCCTGCCTTTCAGAGCAAATAATAGTCTACACTTGCAGAGTGCATTATAGCAGTTTTGGTGAGTTTAGGGACACAAGTTCCCAGCCGGGCCTATTCCTGTGGAGTTCCCTGAGTTACACCCTCCAGGCCCTGCCTCCCCGCCAAACGTGACTCCAGACCAGAGAGTTTCCATGTAGAGGTTTCATCTGTTTGTATTGGCTCATTACAGACACTCCTTGAGATTTGACCAATGCAACATGTGGCCCCATGCTAGCGTGCTATGTGCTGAGACTGCAGCTTAGAGCAACAGCTGGGGAACCTTCCCTTCTGCCTCTGTTCTGAAATAAAGCACGTCCATTTAAGACAAAGGGGGCTATACTGAACTTACTTATGGGGAAAGTTACAGGTCACAAAATGTAATTGCACTATAACATATTGGAATGTAGATGACTGCTCGCCATAATGTGGTCACCCATGTTTCTTTCTTCCCCCCACATTTAACATTACAACAGCTACACGTCACATTCTCTATTTCACTCCCTGAAAATGAAAGAATTAGGTTTGGTATGACTAAATTTCTACTCAATTGTAAAGAATTCAAAGATTTTATAGCAAAATATATCATATAATGAGGATATTTTGGAAGTTTGGGTTTAGTGGTCTCTCCCCCTCTATCATTTCATAAGATTTCCTTGTATTAATAAATGGAATCTTGAATCAAGATAACATTCATTGTGGAGTGATCTATTGGTGAAAGGAAAAGCCATATAAAATCAACTGAAAACTATGAGAAACTATTGAGGTGATGTGACAAAAAAATGTGTGGACCTTAACATTTTTGCTGTCAACCAAAAATATTGTCAAAGATGAATATAAATCATGAAAAAAACAAGTAACTTGAGAAAATCTTATTTTAAAATGCATAGGATACACACACATACAAACACGACGTGTGTTTACTGAGTTGCATAAATTGAAATATTAAAATAATTTAAATTGAAATAAAGTCAAAATGTTTCTGCATAAAAAGATTGGGAAGATTAAAGTACCATAAAAATAGCAATACTCCTCTAAATAATTGAGGTATACCATTTAATCCCAAAGAAATTTTTTTTTTAAGTTAAAAAAGTTAACATAAAGTTTATGTGGAAAATAGGATAAATAAGAATAGTTAGTGAATAGGAAGTGCATTAATTTTTTCTACAGGAGAGTTTTTCTATTAAATTTGGAAAGATATTTTAAAGTTTAAATAATTTCAATTAGCATTATAGGGAAGTAAAATGAGCCAGGAAAAAAAAAAAAAAAAAAAAAAAAAAACAGAACAGAGCTGAGAACCCATAAACAAAACGTAATATACACCAAAAGGACATGTTTTATAGAAGTGGCATCACCAATCAATGGGGATTTTTTTTTTTTTTTTTTGAGATGGAGTCTTGCTCTGTCGCCAGGCTGGAGTGCAGTGGTGCAATCTCTGCTCACTGCAACCTCCGCCTCCTGTATTCAAGCGATTCTCCTGCCTCAGCCTCCTGAGTAACTGGAAGAACAGGCATGTGCCACAATGCCTAGCTAATTTTTGTACTTTTAGTAGAGATAGGATTTCAACATGTTGGCCAGAATGATCTTGATCTCTTGACCTCGTGATCTGCCCGCCTCGGCCTCCCAAAGTGCTGGGATTACAGGCATGAGCCGATGTGCCTGGCCAATGGGGATTTTTTAAAGTAATGGTCTGAAAGAATTGTCTTTCATTTCGGAAAAAATATTATTTTTTTCTCATGCCCTTAATAAATTCCATATGAATTAAGTAATGATACATAGAAAAGAATTCCATACAATGTTTTTGAAAACTTTATCTCATCTCAGTAAGGAGGATGCCAAAGTATAAAAGCAATGGAAGAAATAAAACAAAATATCTGTCTATTTAAATATCGAGCATCTTTGTAGGTCAAAACTCCTTAAAATCAAAAAGCCAAAAATAAGCTAGGAAAAAAAATCATTGGCACAAATTTTCAGCTTTCTAAAAGTACCAGCTTTGCCTTGTTCTCCATTCTGGCAAAGAACAGGCTATTTCTGTGTTGATGTAGGTTTTCCTACGTCCGTTCCTCTTTCATGACCTCTTGTGCCCATGGGCTAGTGACATGGGAAGATACCTGGTGTGGAAATTCTACCAAATACGTAGAGCATTGTTGAATATCTGTTTAAAATGTCTAAATATTTCCATGCCTAAGGACCTCATCCTGCCAAGTATTTTTTTTAGAAGTTGTATTACTTTAGGCTTAGATTTTTAACACTGGAAAAGAAATGTGATATAGTCCCTTAAGGAGAAGTCAGTCTGTAAAATTCTAAGGGAAGCAAAAGCTGGAATTTTACTGAGTAAGCTTAACTAAATTCCAAGTGGAACCTTGATAGCAGCAAAGAAGAATCCCACTGAAAAAGCGATATACTCTCTTGATGGGAAAAGAGATCTGTGAATGCACATTTATGATAGGTAGATAAACAAGGGTAGGAATTCTCTATCATCTTCAGTACCTGGCAGGTATGATTTACCTAACAAACAAAACCCATGAATTAGTCATCTATTTAGTTCCAGTACAAAAACAAGGATCGATTTTACTTAGAGAAAATGTCCATTGTACATGTGCAACGTAAAAGCATAGCCACATACATACATGTTTGTTAGAAGGAAACAAAAATTCATCCAATTACAACTTCTGCTTCTGATCAAGATGGAATAACAGAGACCAGATTTATCCTCCTATCTGAAACAATCATAAAAACCATTAAAAAAAAAAAATCACAGTAGTTTTCAAGACACCGGACGTTAGGCAATAAAGGACAGTAATCCTGAGAGATGGGAAATGAACAAGATGAGCCCTGTGATGACTCCAGCTTACTGCCATGAGAAAGTTTCCAGTCCATGGTGGAGGAAAAGAGAATTCAGGTGGCACCCAGTGAACTCCCTAGATAAAGAGAGCCCTGTAAGTAAATACAGCTGAGACTCTGGGAGACCACGCTGCCTAGAATTTGCAGATTAAAGTGCCAGAGAGGAAAAGAGTTGCATGAGGAGAGGATTTCTGAGAATCGTGGAACATGTCCCTAAAGAATTTAGCAGAGTGTTGATAAGCACATGCATGTAAGGAAACTATGTGAGGCTGGGGAAGGAAGTGTCATAGAGGATTTGAGAAGAGTACCATGACCAGATAAAGAGCCTCTTCCCATCACTGAGAGAGAAAAGCATCAGGATTAATGTGTCATTAGATAGGGCACTCAAAGTAGTCTTTCCACTCAAAGACTACTTTGAGTGCCCTATCTAATGACACATTAATGTGTAATAGTTACCTTGTGACGAAAAACTGCTCTGTTCCAAGTAAAGATTCTTTAAAGCAAGACCCAAAAGGATCAAATTTTTCCAAGTAATTTGGCTGCCTTCTAGGCCGGGCGCGGTGGCTCAAGCCTGTAATCCCAGCACTTTGGGAGGCCGAGGCGGGCGGATCACGAGGTCAGGAGATCGAGACCATCCTGGCTAACACGGTGAAACCCCGTCTCTACTAAAAATACAAAAAACTAGCCGGGCGCGGTGGCGGGCGCCTGTAGTCCCAGCTACTCGGGAGGCTGAGGCAGGAGAATGGCGTAAACCCAGGAGGCGGAGCTTGCAGTGAGCTGAGATCCGGCCACTGCACTCCAGCCTGGGTGACAGAGCAAGACTCCGTCTCAAAAAAAAAAAAAAAAAAGAAAAAAAAAAAGAAAAAGAAAAATATACCAGGTATGAATTAATAGCTACTTAGACATTACAGAAGATGTAAAAATTCTAAACAAAATATTAATAACTAAATCAAAAAAAATTTCAAATAGAAAATATGTCACAACCAAGTGGGATTTCTTCAAGGAGTGCATGGTTGATTTAATATTTAAAAATTAATCAATAAAATTTATCATGTTAACAAATTAAAATTGAAAAACCATATGATAATCTTGATAGATGCAGAAAATCATTCAACAAAATCCAACATCTATTTGTGATTTAAAAAAACTCTCAGCAAACTAAGATTAGAACTTCCTCAATCTGATAATAAGGATCTGTGAATAACCTACAGTTATCATTATAATTAATGGTGAAAAACTAATTGTTTTCCTTTAAGATTGGTAACAGAACAAGATGTTCACTCTCTCCACTTCTATTTAAAAATGTACTGGAGATTTTATACAGTTCACTCAGGCAAGAAAAAGGAAAAAATATCTAAACTGGAAAGGGAAAAGTAATTTTCCTTTATTTGAAGATAACTTGACTTAATTGTCTATTTAGAATTATCTGATGGCATCTGACATCAAAAACAGCAACAAAAACTACTAAAACTAGTAATTTATTATAGTTGTAGGATACAGAATAAATATGCAAAAATTGTTTATTTATATACTGGCAACAGTCAATAATTGAAATTAAATAGCAACAAAAATAATAAATTATTAGGGAAAAGTATTTACAAAAGATATCCAAGGCCTCTACATTGAATACCTACAGAAGAGGAACAAGAAAAATTAAGAAGACCTATAAACAGAAAGATATGTCATACAGAAGACTCAGTGTTGCTAAAATGTTAACTCACTAAATTGTTCTATAGATTCTACACAATCTATGTCAAAATTCCAGAAGCCTTTTTTGTAGAATTTAATTCTACAAGCCAATTCTAAAATTCTTACAGAAATGCAAAGGACCTGGCCGGGTGCGGTGGCTCACGGCTGTAATCCCAGCACTTTGGGAGGCCAAGGTGGGTGGATCACGAGGTCAGGAGATTGACACCATCCTGGCTAACACGGTGAAACCCCGTCTCTACTAAAAATACAAAAAATTAACTGGGCGTGGTGGCAGGCGTCTGTAGTCCCAGCTACTTATGAGGCTGAGGAAGGAGAATGGTGTGAACCCGGGAGGTGGAGCTTGCAGTGAGCCTAGATCACATTACTGCACTCTAGCCTGGGCGACAGAGTGAAACTCCATCTCAAAAAAAAAAAAAAAAACAAAGAAAAAGAAATGCAAAGGACCTAAAATAGACAAAATGACTTTGTTGGAGTGCCATCACAGCTTGGTTTCAAGGATTATTATAAAGCTACAGTAATCAAATCAGTATGGTATTAGTATAAAGACAGCCAAATAGATCAATGCAAGAAAAGAGAGTCCCAGAATAGATCCATGTATATGAACAAATAATTTGGACGAAAGTGCAAAGGCATTTCAGTGGAGAAAGCATAGCCTTTTCAACAAATACTGCTAAAACAATAGGATATACCCATATGCCAAAAAGTTAACTTTATACATACCTCACATCAGATAAAAAAATTAGCTCAAATGAGTCATAAATTTAATGTATGTACATCATACAGAATATAAATATATACATGACCAAAACTGAATACTATAAAACTTATAGCAGAAATCATAAGAGAAATCTTTACAATCTTGGGGTAAGCAAATATTTCTTAATATGACATCAAAGTCACCATCCATAAAAGAACAAATTGATAAATTGGACTTTATTAGAAATAAGCATTTTTGATTCTTAAAAGATGCTCTTAGAGGAATGAGAATATTAAACACAGACTGGAAGAAAACACTGAAAATTATATAGCTGATAAAGGACTTGCATCCAGAATATACATAGAGCTTTCAAAACTCAACAATAAAAAATGAACAATAAAAGATGGAAAAAAGATTTGAACACATACTTTATGAAAGAAGATATAGGGATGGCAAGTAAACAAAAAGATGTATGAGATTAAATTGTATATTGTAATCATGTGCAATTTAATACATGGCAATTATACCTTAAAAAGTTGTTAATCGTTAGAGAAATGCAAATAAAAAGCACCGTGAGAGACTACTACACAGCCACTTGAATGACTAAAATTAAAGAGACCGACCATAGTAAGTGTTGGCAAGGACGTGGAGGAACAGGAACTCTCATTTGCTGTTGGCAGGAGTGCAAAATGACATGACCATTTTTAAAAACAGTTTGGCAGTTTCTTAAAAAGCTAAACATGTACCCATCATATGACTCAACCATTTTTACTCCCAAGTATTTACACAAAG